>NC_044393.1:52654468-52957498 GCF_006542625.1 Nomascus leucogenys
AATGTTATTAATTCTTTTGTTAATCAGCAAAATTAATAATGTACCAAATGGTGTAGAAGTGGTATTAAACTAATGAGAAATTCAAGATGCAATAAAACCTCATGTATTCAATTTTTTAGGCATAAGCAAATTTATAACCTGTTATAATTTTCTTCTCTGTCCTGTAGTCATTTCAAAGTATTTAAATAATTTTATTATAAAATAAACTTTACTGTAGCCTATGCTCCTATAAGCACTTAATACCTGCCAATTAACAGGTGGAATAATTCAAATTCAATGAATTGCAGGCCCATGGAAAGCTCTTGGTGATGGAAACTGCTGGTTTAGGAAGAGATTAGATAGCAGGCTGAGTCATTAAAGGTATCTATTTCAGGTGTCAGATAATCCTGGATTTAAATTCTGGTTTCACTCAGGAAATTCTGATAAGTAATTTATCCTGTCTAAGCCTCAATATTCCTATTCCTTAAAGTGGGATAATAATACTCCTTGGAGGAAATACTTAAAGAAACATATTATGCTTAGCATGGTACCCAGCACTATATGGTTATAATCAGCACCATACTGAGGTCAAGTATTCCTTGACACCCTCCTGTCCTGTTGCTTTGATGTGTTCCACTGTGCACCAAGGAACAAGAAAGGGGCCGGCTCCATTCTTCTTCAGCCTGAAAAAGCATATGGATTGTTTTCCCAGCACACTTGATTTTATGACTGAAGGAAGATATGCTCTAAGAGATAGGGCACTCACGTCATAGTTCAAAAAGCTTCCATCATAAAAAACTCAACAATAAATTAAGGCATTCCAAGTCAATGAAAAAAGTTGCAATTAAGAATTTCATTGTCATCTCTTCCTGCTAATGATGAAGCCATTAGGACTCATAACAGGCTTCTTTTTTCCTAAGAGTGTGAATAGGATAGAATAGCTTTCTTCACTATTATCAGTAATACAGTCAAGTTGAAAAAATTTTAAAAATGACAAGAAACATACTTTGCTTTAGGACTTTCCATTTTGCTAAGATTTTCATGGTGATTTCCAAAGTAATTTCTTTACACACTAGCAGAAGTTGACTCTGCCATGAAGGAAAACTATACCTAAGAGAATTATGATATTGATCTGTTTTTCTCTATTTTTTTTTCTGTGACATAATTCTGGAATTACATAGTGAAATGGGAGAGATTTCAGGGTTTTTTTTTTTTTTTTTTTTGGCAAGTACGCAAACATTTCTCTCGGGAAGGAGTATGTGTCCTCTTCTTCCCTTGTAAAAGAAGCCAAAGAGTGGGTCCTGTTTCTGTGAAAACCTCACACAGAATGATAACAGAATTAAAGAGATTCTGCACCAGGTTTCACATTCAACATACCTTGCTAACCATGTGCATTCCATATATCTTTACCCTTTCCCATTCTACTCAAAGCATGATTCCACTCAAAGCATGGGAACTCAGAAGATATGTAGTGAATACTTTCTTAACTAAAATTGTGTTGTAACAGCCTTCTTTAGGAAACTGAAACATTCTTTTCATAGGCTTACATGTACTTCATTGCACTCTTAATTTTCTCACATACTTTTTCATTATTGGTTTCTAAACGACTTTGATGATTATCAAAGTAATAAAGGTTCATTACAGAATCCTTAAAAAGTGTGACAGCAAGAAAAAGTCACTCATATTCTGCTATCTAGAGGCAAATGCCTGGCTCCCTAGAGCTAATGAACAGGTGCAATACTTAAAATGCTATGCAAAATGTTCTACCCATGAAGAAACTCCATTTTAACCCCTTCATCTTTAGATGTTTTTGCAAATTCACTATGTTTATATCCATATAACTCATATGGTCTTTGAGGGTGGGCCTTCCACTGGTCTGTTTTTTGGATACATATAGGGAAATAATTCATATTGGTTCATCAGCAAATTATCTTGTCTAAAGTTTTTCTCCAGTTTCAAGAATTTACTTAGTTGTTTCTCAATGTCTAAATTATTAAAAAATAACAGAGACCTGATTAAGACATGGAAAATCAACATTAAACAAGGGTGTACATTTTCTCCATTTTATAAAATTGACCTCAAATCAGTGGCTATGCTAAATTTGCTTAGCTATTGATATTTTGTCCCTTCTCCTCTCTTTCTCCCTTTCTACTTCCTTGTAGTATAAACCTTCAGCCAACTTATATGCTCTCTGAAAATAGGAATGCTATTAATCTACCTGTAATTAAAATAAGAAACCAAACAATCAGGCAGGGATTCACTATCTTGTCTCACGGCTTCCCAAAACTATAGCTTCTGTTTGTAAGTCCTTATTAAGGGTGTCTTCCCAAGAAACTGAATTTGTCAGCCTCCTTCTTTGGACTCTTAGCTTCCATGGTCTTTGGGGAGATGAGATCTTGCTATGTTGTCCTGGAGTACAGTAGCTATTCATAGCTAATCTTAACATTAGCATGAGAAAAATGTCTAATCATCTATAAAGAAAATTCCATCAGATTAACAGTGGAATTCTTAATAGAAACCTTATAAGCCAGAAGAGATTGGGATCCTATTTTTAGGTTTCTAAAGAAAAAAACTGTTAACCATGAATTTTGTATTCTATTAGAGTTAAGCTTCATAAACAAAGAAGAAATAGTCTTTCCCAGACAAGCAATTGCTAAGAGAATTCATTACCACTAGACCAATCCTACAAGAAATGCTAAGGGAGTTGTAAACATAGAAATTAAAGATCAATACTCACCGTCATAAAAACAAATGACAGTATAAAACTCACAGGTCTAATAAAACAATTACACAAATGAGACTGCAAAGCAACAAGATAACGATTAACATTATAACAGGAATAAAGACTCACATGTCAATACAATTCTTGAACAGAAATGGATTAAATGCTCCATTTAAAAGATACAGATTGGCAGAATGGATTAAAAAACACAATCCAACCATACACTGCTTACAAAAAACCCCACCTAACTGGTAAAGACACTTATAGACTAATGATAAAGGGATGGAAAAAGATATTCCAAACAAACAGAAACCAAAAATGAACAGAAGCAGCTATACTTACGTAAGATAAAAAAGACTTTAAATCAACAAGAAAAAAATAAGACAAACTTATTATAAAATGATAAAAGGATCAATTCAACAAGAAGATATAGTAGCAATCCTAAATATATATGCACCCAACACTGGAACATACAGACTCATAGAACAAATACTACTAGACCTAAGAAAATAGATGGGGGTGCAATATACACAATAATAGTAAGCGACTTCAACATGCCACTCACAGCACCATATAGATCACTGAGACAGAAATTCAACAAAGAAACACTGGACTTAAATTGGACTTCAGGACAAATGAACCTAACAGACATTTACAGAACATTCTACCAAACAACCACAGAATATACATTTTTCTCATGAGTGCATGAAAGATTCTCCAGGACAGGCCATATATTAGGCCACAACACATGTCTCAATAAATTTTAAAAAATCAAAATCATATCAAATACCTTCTCAAATGACAGTAGAATAAAACTAGAAATTAATTCTAAGGGAAACTCTTAAACTATACAAATACATGAAAATTAAACAACCTGCTCCTGAATGATCTTTGAGTTAATGACAAAATGAACACAGAAATTAAAAAAAATTTTGAAATGAGTGAAAATAGAGACATAACATGACAAAACTGCTAAGATATAGCAAAAGCAGTGCTAAGAGAGAAGGCTATAACCTTAAATTCCTACATAAAAAATAGATCACAAATTAACAACATAATATTGCACCTCAGGGAACTAGAAAAACAAGAATGAACCAAATCCAAAGCTATCAGAAGAAAATAAATAATGAAGATCAGAGCAGAACTAAATGAAATAGAGACAAAAAAAAAAATTCAAACAATCAACCCATATGAAAAGTTGTTCTTTTAAAAGGTGAACCAAGTTGACCAATCACTAGCTAGACTAACCAAGAAAAGAAGAGAGAATATTCAAATAAGCAGAATCAAAAATGAAAAAGGAGACATTACAACTGATACCACAGAAATACAGAAGATAATCAGTGATTACTATAAACATCTTTATGTGCACAAACCAGAAAACCTAGAGAAAATGGATAAATTCCTGGAAACATACCTCCACCTAAGATTGAAGCAGGAAGAAAAAGAAATCCGGAACAGACCAATAACAAGTAGTGACACTGAATCAGTAATAAAAAATCTCTCAACAAATAAAAGCTCTCAGGACGAGACTAATTCACAGCTGAATTCTACAAGATGCACAAAGAAGAACTTGTACCAATCCTGCTAAAACTGTTCCAAAAACTGAGGAGGAAGGAATCCTTCATAACTCATTCTATGAAGTCAGTATAAACCTCATACCAAAGCCAGGCAAGGACAGAACAAAAAAGGAAAACTGCAGACTAATATCCCTCATGAATACAGACGCAAAAACCCTTATACAAAATATTAGCAAACTGAATCCAACAGCACATCTAAAAGATAATACAACATGATCAAGTGGGTTTCATTCCAGGGATGCAAGGATGGCTCAACATATACAAATCAATAAATTTGATTCACCACATAAACAGAATTAAAAACAAAAAGCATAAAATGATCTTAATAGATGCAGAAAAGCATTTGATAAAATTCAGCATCCTTTCATGATAAAAACCCTCAACAAACTAGGTGTAGATGGAACATACCTCAAAATAATAAAGGCCGTATATGACAAACTCAAAGCCAATATAATTTGGAATGGGGAAAAAGTCAAAGCATTCCCTCTAAGAACTGGAACATGATGAGGATGCCCACTTTCACCACTCCTATTCAGTATAGTACTACAAGTACTATCTAGAGCAATCAGGCAAGAGAAAGAAATAAAAGGCACCCAAATTTGAAAATATAAAGTCAAATTATCTCTGTTTGGTTATGATATGATCTTATACCTAAAAAATCCTAAAAAACTTCTCTCAAAGACTCCTAGATTTGATAAATGACTTCAGTAAAGATTCAGGATATAAAATCAATGTACAAAAATCAGGAACATTTATATATAATGATAATAAACAGGATAAAATCAAGACATCAATCCCATTTACAATAGCTACAAACAAAATACCTAGGAATAAATTTACCCAAGAAGGTGAATGATATCTACAAGAGAAACTATGAAACATTGATGAAAAAAAAAAACTGTAGGACAAAAACAAATGGAGAAACATCCTATACTCATGGATTAGAAGAACCAACATCACTAAAACGATCACACTGCCCAAAGCAATCTACAGCTTCAATGCAAATCCTATCAGAATACCAATGTCATTTTTCACAGAATTAGAAAAAACAATCCTAAAATTCATACGGAACCAAAAGAAAGTGAATAGCCAAAACAATCCTAAGCAAAAAGAACAAAGCTGGAGGCATCACATTACCTCACTTCAAATTATACTTCAAGGCTATAGTAAAGAAAACTGCATGATCCTGGTATAAAAATAGACACATATATCAATGGAACAGAATAGGGAGCCCAGAATAATGCCACCTACAGAGAGCCAACTGATCTTCAACAACCTTCAAAAAAAAAAAAACATACACTAGGGAAAGAACACACTATTCAATAAATGGTGCTGGGAAAATTGGATGGCCATTGGCAGAAGAATGAAACTGGACCCATACCTCTTACCGTATAGAAAAATTAACTCAAGATGGAATAAATACTTAAATGTAAGATATGAAACTATAAAAATCCTAGAAGAAAACTGATATGGTTTGGATTTGTGTCCCTGCCAAAATCTCAAGTCAAATTGTAGTCCCCAGTATTGGAGGAGGGGCCTGGTGGGAAGTGCCTGGATCATGGGGGGTGGATTTCCCCCTTGCTGTTCTTATGATAGTGAGTTCTCATAAGATTTGTTTGTTTAAAAGTGTGTAGCATCTCCCCCTTCACTCTCTCTTCCTCCTTCTCTGGCCATGTAAAACGTGCCTGCTTCCCTTTGGCCTTCTGCCATGATTGTAAGTTTCCTGAGATTTCCTAGCCATGCTTCCTGTACAGCCCATGAAACTGTGAGACAATTTCTTTATAAATGACCCAGTCTCACGTAGTTCTTTATAGCAGTGCAAGAATGGATTAATATAGAAAATCTAGGAAAAACTCTTCTGAACACTGGCCTAGGCAAATAATTAATGACTAATACCTCAAAAGCACAGACAACAAAAACAAAAACAAAAAGACAAAGGGGCTTTAATTAAGCCCAAAGTTTCTGCACAGTAAAAGAAATAATCAACAGAGTGAACAGACAACCTACAGATTGGGAGAAAATATCTGCAAACTATGCATCTGAGAAAGGACTAATATCCAGAATTAACAGTGAACTCAAACACCTCGACAAGAAAAAACATATAGTTCCATTAAAAAGTTGGCAAAGGACATGAGCAAACAGTTTTCAAAAGAAGACATACAAATGACCAACAGGCATATAAAATGCTAAACATCACTAATTATCAGAGAAATGCACATTAAAACCACAATGAGATACCGTCTTACACCAATCAGAATGGGTATCATTAAAAAGTAAAAACGCAACAGATACTGGTGAGGATGTGCGGGAAAAGGAAACTTTTATACACTTTTGGTGGGAATTTAAACTAGTAAAACCTCTGGAAAACCGCATAGAGATCTCTCAAAGAATGAAAACTAGAACTACCGTTTGATCCAGCAATCTCACTACTGAGTATCTACCCAAAGAAAAAGAAATCAATATATTAAAGGGAAACCTGCACTTGTATGTTTATTGCAGCACTGTTCATAATAGTAAAGTCAGGGAATCCACTAAAATGTCCATTAAGGGATGATTAAAGAATATGTCACACACACAAACACACCATGGAATACTACTCAGCCATGAAAAAGAATGAAATCGTGTCTTTTGCTGCAACACAGCTGAAACTGGAGGCCATTATCCTAAGTGATATTACTTAGAAAGTTGTAGACCACATGCTCTCACTTATAAGTGGGAGCTAAATAATGTGTACACATGGACATAGACAGTAGAATAATAGGCACTGGAGACTCAGAAAGGTGGGAGGGTGGAAGGGGGGTGAGGGATGATAAATTACCTTGTACTCTATTTGGGTGATAGTTACACTAAAAGTCCAGACTTCACCACTATGCAATATATTCATATACAAAACTACATTTGTACTCACTGAATCCATAAAAATAAAAATAAAAAGAAAGACAAAAGCCAAAGAGTTGGTGATTAATAACAAGTATAAGAAATGTACAGACATGCAACCCGAGAGCTTAAAATATCTTCTGTCATTGTCATAAGTGGTATTGACTTTTAAAATGATGCCAAATTTCAAAAATTCTCTTGAAAAGGAAAGAAAGATTAAAGATTTAAAAAGGTATATATCCAAGTTTTCTTTCTATACTATTTTCTGAAAAGGAGGTAAAAGTTTCACTAGTTTTTTTAGAGATGATGTTTCCTTCTGTATATTGTCTGCATGTAAAAGAAAAGCATTCCAGATGTTGTGGTAGTTACTAAGAGAAGAATGGGTCTTATTTTAATACATACAGTATGATAAGTATTTATGTTAATTTTACACAACATTCAAAGAAAATGTTAGGATATCCCTTGTCATCAACTGTGAATTTCAGTTTCAAGGTTTTATGCATTTTTAATTTATGTATGTTGAAACATTCTAGCATCTAATACTGCTGATTCCACTGGCTTTTTTTTTTTTTTTTTTTTTTTTTTTCTGATTGCACATCCCTGGGCTTCTAACAGAATGCAAAGGAGAAATGGAAGAAAGGGTGTTTAATGAATTGCAAGACCATGACTTAGAAATGTGATTAAGTCTGTGCTGACGAACAAAAGCACAGGAAGACTCTACATCAATGGCATGTGATTATGACAGGCATAAACACTAACCATTATCAATTGCCCACATGTTCCCAAGGATTGGTCCTGTTTGTCTCCAGCGAATCCTGGCGTTCCGGGTTAGTGCTGCGTTAGGAAGGGGAATTGTTATTCGGTTCCACCTGCAAGAAATTTAGCACAAAATTATCTTCACAACTATGTTCATATCTTTTGAATCTATTTTACATGCTTTTCATGCTCTAGTTTCTGTGTGCTTGGAAAAGCCCTAAAGTTTACCAATAAACTCTTTAAATTCACTTGTGGAATTTGTTTATATCTTTATTATTATTTTTTTTTTTGAGACGGAGTCTCGCTCTGTCACCCAGGCTGGAGTGCAGTGGCGTGATCTCGGCTCACTGCAAGCTCCGCCTCCCGGGTTCACGCCATTCTCCTGCCTCAGCCTCTCCGAGTAGCTGGGACTACAGGCGCCCGCCACCACGCCCGGCTAATTTTTTGTATTTTTAGTAGAGATGGGGTTTCACCGTGGTCTCGATCTCCTGACCTCATGATCTGCCCACCTCAGCCCCCCAAAGTGCTGGGATTGCAAGCGTGAGCCACCGCGCCTGGCCTGTTTATATCTTTAAAACAGACATACAGCTTGTAAAAACATCCACAGCATGCCAGAGTAATGGATTTGTTATTTTATATTACTTAAAATTTGTTTAAGTTTTAATTTATTGTTAGAGATAGGGTCTTGCTCTGTTGTCCAGGCTGGAGTGCAGTGGCACAATCATAGCTCACTGCAGTCTCAAAATCCTAGGCTCAAGCTATGCTCCTGCCTCAGCCTCCTGAGTAGGTGGACTATAGAAGCATACTACCACACCCAGCTAATTTTTAATTTTTATTTCTGTAGAGACAAGGTCTCATACTATGTTGCCCACACTGGTCTCAAACTTCTGACCTCAAGAAATCCCCTTACCTTGGCCTCCCAAAGTGCTGGCATTACAGGTGTGAGTCATCATACCTAGCCAATTTGTTCTTAATAGTGAGCGATATTTAGTTTTTATATATTCTTTTAAGAAATTTTTCCATCAATACTCAGACCTTAGATATTGTCTTATGCTAGGCATCTGTGCAGAGATATACTGCTAATTAGCATCAATTACTTTTTATTTTTTATTCTCCCCTAGCCCTACACACATTTAAAAGTGGATAACAAAATAATTCCCAACTTAATTTTGCCATTCTTGCAAATATTTTTACTATTCTCATAATGCTTATTCTGTAATGTGGCAAGTATTTTATATAATCATCTTTAATTCTCCTAATAACCCCCAATGAGGTATATTATATCCTTAATTATACAGAAAAAAATGGAAAGTCAGGGAGAATAAATATGGTTACACAGAATGGAATCCAGGTCCAATTTCAAAACTTAACTTTCTTCAATTTTTTCTATAATGCATTTCTCTATAAGTAGTGTGACAATAAATCTTTTGGCAATAACCACAGAACTGCCATATAGAATTTAAGTTCATGCAGTCCAAAATATAAGTCAAGTACACAAAGAATGAATGGCCTTACAAACTGTAATTGTAATCTTGCATCCAGTTTACCAAAGATACTGTCTTTCGTTCTTTCTTTCTTTTTTTACAAGACCACTTTTAAAGAGATTAGGTTTCTTACCTATTATGACAAAAATGCTAATTTCAGGATTACTCATTGATTTTTATTCTGCAACATGGATTCAAGTATTTCAATATCTCAGAGAGAATGTACTCACCCACTGTAGTTTTCAGAGGAGTAGACAGTGCTGTGGGGGAGGTGGGGTCCAGCACAGATCTCAGGTAAGCATTCAGTGTGAAGGAGGGACCAGGAACGCCCATGGTTGGTAGAAAACTCTAAGCTGACACTAATAAAACCAGAAAAAGCACACACAAAAGGCGGGGAGGGTAAAGATAACAAATAAAATGAAATTTTCAACTCTGGTTAAGTACATTAAACAACTGTAAAAACAGTGTAAAATTTTTTAAAGATGCTGTTTCCTAAATGATTGTTTTCTCTTTCACTAAAGTCTGACCAGCTTTCAAAGGGCAATCAGTTAAATTACTGCTATAAACAAACTATGTTTTAAAGACAACAAATGGTAACTTGAGTTTGTGCTCTTGAGTTTGATAGGTGGCAAGGCAATTACCATGTCTCACACTGTCACTTCATCCTGTGAATGTGACACCGACAAAATTCTTAGAAAAAAATATGAGCAACACTTGGGCAAGTGAAACTGAGAAGTCATAGCTCTTGAAGTGCTAATTGATTTCCATGCTTATTATTAGCAGGTCACCAGCCGACAGGAGGTTAAGCTTTTTTTCAGTTGCTTTTTTTTTTTCTCTCTCTTAGCAATCTGTTGTAATGGATGGTTGACACAGCACATGCAAACACCTCTGATACCTAAGATCAAGCTCTTAGAATGAAGCCATTCCTACTTGAAATCTATCCAATCACACCCCTCATATTAATTGAAGAACTTTTCTTTTGGGAAAAGTGTGTTATTTCATCAATGAGTATTTTACTTAAAATCCAGTTAAAACTCTACCTAGAAACGACCTCTTTTTTAATAGCCAAATCTGCAAGCTCATTTTTAGTTTTGCACATTTACAAAACAGGGCTTCCTACCTGTTACCAGGCTGATGTGTTCCACATCCCAGATTGATGGAAAACTGTATCATGTGAGACATTGTAGAAGGGAGGACAGGCAAGACATGGAAAAAGTCTACAGCCCAGACATTCCTATTATGTCCTTGATGGTTCTTTTGCCTGAGACAAAATTTGGTAGCAGGAGTCTGAAGTTCAGGATTGATGACCACAGAAACCAAAGACGGAACCTTTCAAACAAAGGAGACCAGAATCACTCATAATCCTTCCTATGCTAGTCCATGTAAATTCTCCTAAATTTGACCTAGTAAACAACATGTACATAACTGCCATTTATTAAGCACCAGGAAACGTCCTTTGTGTTGCATTTGTTATTTCATGAAGAAGATGCTATCCTCAAGGAGCATTCGATTTACTGACTCGGAATTCCTCCTGTGCATGAGGTGGGGGCCTCTGTGTGTGTTTGATCAGGCTCTCCCTGCCTGAAGATAAACTGACATAAGGTCTTCAAGAGTTTTCTAAGCATGTGCATCCATTTTACTTAATTAGCACAAAACAAAGGCAACTTGACATTTATACTTTATCATCAGTCCTCTTTGAAAGTGGACTGGTATCATGCTAAGGGCTTTCCAAACTAGTATTGTGAAAATAGGACAGAAACAACCAGAGCCAATGAGTCAATGCATTATAACTTACAAAGCTGATTTGATATGAGGCATGAAGATGACCAGGGCAGGTGTAGTTCTACCTTGCCACTGCTGGAAATATAGTCTTTTATGAAATCCCAAATGGTATAACTTGGGTTACTCTTGCACGTGGAATGTGCTGGATATTCACTCTGGTTGTTTCCCATTCTAACCTTGATGTTTGTTTTGTCTTTCTAACTTAAACCCTGAAATGCTAGATGTTAGCTGTGTTTAAGCTTTTAAAAGTACTTAGGTTACCATCAGTGCAAAGAAAAGGCTAACTAATAATGAGTTTGTGGGTGTGGCCTCAACACAAACAAATCTACTTTTACAAAAAATAATTTTACACTTTATGACCAGCATCTCACATAATTTTGAAGATGTTTGCAAATAACCAGAGCTAACACCTGTTCTATATCCAAAGGGTAAAGAAAAAAGGCCAACCTCAATCGGTAGCTCTAATTAGCAAAGAAAAAAGCAAAGGTAATAATAACCTGTGCTTCTACAGTGTCTTCTACCTAGGAGATCTCAAAATGCTGGACAAATACTCATTATGACTCACAGCAAGCGCGTGAGGGGCATAATTAGAGCTACATTTAGGGCTTTCTTGGGGACAAGAATAACTGTCAGAGTATTGGGTTCTGCTTTACTATCTGATGGACTGTAATTCACTCTTCCTTCCTGATAACTCATTTTTTATTTGTATTAGGAAAAAATATGAAAGTTAAAATGTCCATTTCACTTTTAAAGAAACCTGGCAACCTCTGGCCTGCCAGAACAGGGATGTATCTTCTGTATCTGGAGTGGTCTTTGTGGTTTTGATTTGGGCTTGTCCAGGGTGGTCTGAGGTGGTCTATTTGCCACACAGACTGGCATGTATACCTTATATGAGGAATAGGAAAGAGTATCCAGTTCTATGTGCTCTTTTCTTCCTTCAATTTTTGCATACAGGATTATGTCATTTTCATGAGAATTTCCAGGGTCACAAATTCCTCCTGCATAAAACAAAAATTTTAAGTTGCTAGTACCAACTAGCATCCATAAACATATCAAATATAGTGTTAAATTTCAGAATAGAAAATCATTATAGTACCCAGATGTCACTTAAGAATAACCCTACACAAAGGTAAACAGACTCAAGGAAATAATTTATAACGATAGTTCAAGTAGGCCATGCTAAAGATCAAAGACTTGACATTTGTGAAGGCCAAAGTAGCTATTTGCCTCATGAGATTACTCAAATAATTGTCTACTTTGAGCAGCAACTAAACGACCATGTTCTAACTCACATTAAAAAGATGTGCTCTGCTTTTTAATAAGCTGTTATTTCCTTAATTTGAGGTTTTTATGACCAAAGTTCAGAACCTGTTGGTTATGGTTTTAAAACAAGAGTGATGACTTCCTGCATGAAGGAATTCTCAAGTAGTGTTAGTCAAACTGTTGCACATAGTATCTTTAATATTTTGGCATATTATTTGTACTTTAAATGCAATTTGTTTTACATTTTTCATTTTTATATTTGGTACCGCATTTGATTGTTAGAAGGTACATAGAGTGTTTTATTCTCTATTACTCTACTTTATAGTCATGGAAAACAATATGACATTGAAGCTGAAGAGCAATTAAGATCATCCCGATGATGGCACCGAATCACAGAGCAGGTACTTGAAGCTAAGATCATGTAACTAACTAGTGGAAGAGCGAGGGGTACATGTATGTCTTCTAACCTATTATTTTCATGACTGCGTTCCATCAATAATTCTTTTTTAAATATTTTATTTTGTAGAGATGGGGTCTCCCTATGTTGCACAGGCTGGTCTTGAACTCCTGGACTCGAGCAAACCTCCCACCTTTGTCTTCTAAAGCATTGAGATTGTAGGCATGAGCCACCACGCCCAGCCCCAGTCAATAATTCTTGCTACTGTTTGCTTCTATCAACTGTCTGCATAACCTGAGTATTAAAGGATGACATGTCTAACTAGAAGCCTCTCTTAATCCACCATTATCTTTCATAATAGTACCAACCAAAATAGCTGGGACTATGGGCATGTACATGTATTTCCTGGCAAATATTCCATCCCTAAGGCCCCACATTTATAACACTAACTTCTTTTTCTTTTATTATTATCTTTCTAAAAAATTCCTTCAGTTCCTAAATCAACCACCATCAATGTTAATTTTTATCTACAGGCAATTGCTGTTGTTAATACTCTCTGGTGACAGTAAAATAAATCAACATTCTAGAATAAAACTACCCTCTGAGAGTTAATCTGGTAAAATACACAAATAATGGCTGAGACTCAGTATCTGATATTAAATAAACTAAGAAGAAAGTGTCTATTGTTTGTAAATGCCTGGGTCAAACTCAACCTGAGTAATTGGGTCTGATCTTGGGGAGAAATGACTGATATGTGATATTAAGGGGGAAAGCTAGAACTGAATTAGTACAAGAAACTTCATGAACAATAGAAGTAATATTAGACAAAAGTAGATATCAGAGGGCAAGACTTTCATAGGATGTCCATACACTGGGTAGGAATAGAGAAGTCCTTAATGACCAAGGCAAATCTTGAGGATTCATTTGCAAAATGTGTCCCACAGTGGAACAGGATGCATCAGGCTATCATAGTTCTGGAACCGCTGCCATTAAAATTACTGGGTGATATATATATCTTTTTTGATCCCATAAACATTGATTATTCCCTCATGCTTAGCAGGTAAATTTCCATAGTCTATTAATGAGAATTATGATTTGTTCATAAGCCTCCTCTGAGCTTACAGCATGAGTCAGTCTCCCATATGTCAGCTCTGGGGTAATTAAGAAAACTCATTTTCTGAATCTATAAACCTGAGACTTGTACAGTTGACTGCAGTAACCTCGTTAAGGTCATCTATGAGGCCCACTCTGATTGGCCAGGTGTCTTCCCTATCTGACACATCTTATTTCATCTTCTGCAATGCAACAACTTTTGATGATCTAAATTAATAATTTAAATAACGATGATTTATATTTGGCTTTGAAAATACACTATTGGAATTATGTTGTGCAAATATTCTTAACTAAATTCTCCTAGGTGAATTCTAAAATTATTTGGCATATCTGAGTATACATCAGTTGGAAGCAACCCAGGAAGTTGGCTTGATGGCAGAAAAGCTAGTGTCTGACTTGAAAACTAAGCCCTTTAAGACAAACTGGAGAAGGCTGTAGGAATCTGGGGGTGAGCCTATTACTAGAGTTTCTAGCTGAGCCAGGGAAGGAGAGAGTTTAGCACATATTCTCACCCCATTGGTGTGCTCCTAGAACAGCTCAGTTTATGGGTAGCAGTGAGTTACAGGGTGAAGCCATGGTCTGAAAGGTTTTACAGGTAGATCAAAATTTCCAGCTCATGACACACTGATTTTATGTTTGAGTCATTTGTGGGAAAATTGCCCAATAATTTTGTTTATTCCCAAGGAAATTTGTGGGTTTTTGTTTTGACAAAGAGTTGATGTTGCAAATGGTGGTTGGTACTGTCTGGATCAGGGTTTCTTTTGGAGCCAGACTCCTTCAGTATTATTAATAATAACATAAGGGTAAAAATGCCTACTTTTCATTAGGTACTTACTATGAACCATGCACCATGTAAAATCAAATATAAGCATTATCTCTTTTCATCTCCTAACAACATTTTCAGGTAAGAATTAATATAGATCCACTTTGCTGATAGTGAAACAGAGGCCAAGAAACGTTATATAACGTGCCCATAGTCCCAAAGTAAAGCATGTCTTTAAGGTTATTCTGTTTGACTTCAAACCTTTACTACCACTCAACAGGTAAGTCTTGGAGGATGGTTTTTGCAAAGCATTGAAATCTGGCATGCTACATATGTTAGGCACATGTAATTTGGCATATAATAAATATTTACTGGATTGGGTAATTTGAACTGAGAATGCAGAAGTCAGGTATGGTGACAATGTATATCTCATCCTAATAATGTTTACTGCTAAACAACCTGTGGAGAAAAATCTTATGATTTTGACATTTATATCATATATTCAAGCATTTCCTTACATGCTCCAGTGTTATGATAAATACAGCTACTAAAGCCATTCTAATTGATGGTCTCTGGAGAAAAAATCCACATGAAAATGAAATTCCTATTAGAAAACAAAACTTTTAAGTTGAGGATATCTATATATATATGAGAATATATACATATAAGGATATTTATAATTATATATTAAGGATTTACCAAAAAAGGACAAAAAAGGTGAATAATCACAGGCAGTGTGGGTTTAGTGCACCATACCCAATGACGCAGACACTGAACTATCAGTTTTCTCTAATTTCATTAATCTGTTTTCTGTAACTTCTCTGTGCTCTCTTAAGAACAGTTCATGAACTGCATCTGCCCTTCAGAGATAACTGAAACACACGTGAGAGCCACACCCAGCCCAGAATGGCAGAAAAAAAAAGTCCTTAAGGGGCCAAGACTTTAAAATGATGACAGATTTTATCTGAAAGATTCTTCCGGGAGCAATTTATAGTTCTGTGAAGTGTCAATGACAGCAGCTTCTACAGGGAGAAACGGATTCTTCTTCAGCTTCATAGCCTTTGGCACCTTGTGGAAAGGTGTGACTCAGAGGCATCTTGTACAGAAATTAAGGTTCAGGAAGATTTCAATAAAAACAAACGGGCCAGTCAGTTTTAAAATATTTTAAATGTTGTTTTAAGTCATTTTTAAAGAACAATAATAGGCGGTAAACTGTGTTGTGCTGCCCTAATTGCAGTAAAAATTCAGAGAAAAGGGTACAATGTGAGCTAAAAGAGCTGGGCATATAGCAGATGCCTAGTAAATATTCGTTGGAGGAACGATAAATACATGAATGAGTTGATGTCTGTTAGGTTATTCTTTGTCTAATTCACTGCATTCTGGTTCTAAGAACAGTGCTCTATACTGGTCCTCAATGAATGTGTTGAATACGTGAATATATGAATAAAGGAAATAGACATTGAACTGAAGTTTGAAAGTTGGGCAAGTTTTCCAGAAATATACTCACAGCAGACTGATACGAACCAAGGGCAGAACATATAGTCAGGGCCTGAGAGGGACAGAGTGTGATGTAATCCAGATTAACAATCAGTCTGATTTTCCTAAGGTACTGTATTTAGTGAAGGGCTACTTACAACTATCTCATTCTAAATCTCTTTCCATATGGCTTTATTTCCCATCAGCCAACAAAGTTTTAAAGTATTTTCTATAGGTCCAGTCCTATCCTATCTATTCTCCCCTATCGTATCCTATCATATCCCATCCTACCATAACCTACCCTATCCTTACTCTACCCTATGCCACCCTACCCTATCCTATCCATCTATCCTATCCTAAAAACACCTTTCCTGGGTGCTGCTGTTTCCTCAAGATCTGGTCCCCATTTCTTTTCTTCTCTCTACTGATAAAACTCTTGAAGTAGCCGTCCTCCTCTTTCAGTGACACATTTTTATTTTTATTTTAATTTTTATTTTTAACTCCATGCATTATACTTGGGCTTTCCAGGCACCACACCATTGGGGAAACTCTCTCCAAAGTCACTGGTGGCCTCTCAGCCCTTATCCTGGTTGAACCCTCTCTCTCTGTGGCATTCCTTACACTGTTGATCATCTCCCTGCCATACCCCCCGAACCACTGTCTTCCTCCCTCCCGTAGGCTCCAATGACACCTTCTGCCCACCTCTGTTTATGTTCTTTCTCAGTCTCCTTTAGTACTATTTTCCCCTCTACCTACACCTAGATGAGGGTTCTCCCTAAGAATTGTTTGTCTTATGCTACCTTCTGCTTGGGAGAACATAGCAGTTCCAGCAGCTCCAGTTATCACCTGCATATGGATGATTTTCGAACCTGATTCAAATCCTGAATAGAATTTCTCCCTTCATATAGCATTCCAGAAACCTGATCTTAACATAAGTAACATCAAAATATTCTATTCCACACTTACTCTCTTATACATATATTTCTTTTCTAAACCTAGCAACCCTGCCCTAACTGATCTCTTGCCCTTTAATTTCTGATTATTTCAATCTTCCATCATACTCCTGCTAAAATTACCTTTCTAAAACACAAGTGATAATGTAATGCTGAACTAACAGGAATTTTCTGATAGCTGCATACTACCTAGAGAAAGAAAATCCAAACTCCTTAGTAGGAATTAAAGAAAATCACTACTCTGGCTCCAATTTGCTTTTCTAGTTCCATCTTACATGCTTCCACTTATCTATATTGGGAAAATCACCCAGCCCCAAACATATGACATACCTTTATTCTTGTGCCTTTTTTTCATAATGGCTTAGCTTGGAATTCTCTTCCTTATATTTAAGTCATGCCCATCATTCAAGGGTGAGTTCAAATGCCATCTCCTTCTTGAAGCTTTACCCTAACCCCTCCACTGCAATTACAGCTTCCTCTATGCTCCCATAGCATTTCATTCCATTACAGTACACTGCATTCTACCTTATAGTCAGATGGTACTTGTGGGTGGGAACTCTGATTAATTTTTATATCAATACAACAGAGATATACTGAGTCTAAATATTTATTTGGCAGGTTTGAATGCTTTTCATACATTAGCTCATTTGACCAGCAACTCTGTGATTTAGCTGACATTATTCTCCCCATTTGTATTCTCCATATATCCTAGCTTAAGGCTGTATATTCAATAGGCACTCCTTAATGTTTTAATTGAATGAAGAGGCTTTTACTTGGGATAATGTACTTCTTTGGGCTCATTCAAATCAATTCCCCATCATAGTCAGTACTGTTTTAATTCATTGATTAATAATATGCGTTGTTCCAGAAAAAATTAAAGACTAATCTCTTATATAAAGACAATTATATAAAGGAACTTATATAATGATGACTTAGTCCCACATAAATCACCAAATATGGTTATTATAATAAAATCAAAATATGGTATGAAATACATTGTGTCAAAAATGGGGAAAAGGGAAAAAACTTAAATTAGGCTGGCATACTAAATGTTTACTACAACTTTTTTGGAGGAGGGCTTAAGGTTTTCCAGGAATCCCTTTTGATAAAATGAGAGCCAGTTTGAATTCTAATTATGTAAAAAAAATGAGCTCTGGGCCTTTAAATATACAAACCAGTTCAGAGTGAAGGTGAGGTTATCTTTAAATGTGAGACTACATTACTTTATTTTATATGCACAATTTCTCTGTTATCAAACAGATAATTATGGAAAATGAGTTAGCATCACACAGGTAATATGCTTGAGAGCATGATACAATCTGAGGTTTCCCATGCAACCCTGAGCTGTATGATTATCAAAAAGGTGAAGTGAGGAATACAGGAGAAATAAATCTTCAATGCTGAAGTTAGATTCAGGAGATCTGTTTGTCCTGATGAACTGACATCTTTGCTAGTAAGTTCAATGGTAGACAGTGTTTATTTCCTGTTTCACTTCCAGAGATTGCCTGTGCTTTTCCAGTCACTCAACAAAGAAGGCATGTGACACCTACTCACATTTCTGGAATGACATCAGTGAGAGAATATGTAACTGTGGCTCTTGTTGACTAAAAGGATTAATTTTGGAGGTCACAAAGTTCAACCTTCTAACTCCTTTTTGGGTAATTTTCCAACTATCTTTATTTGCTCTACAATACTTTGAAGAAAACTATAACTTATGAACACGTTTTTCTTAATGTGTTCACAAACATACTAGAAAATAGAGAGTATTATTAAAGTATTAACCTAAATTTCTCGGCTTCCTACTACAAAAGAGTTATGCAATGATCAGATATTCATGAAAACAAAGGCTCACCTTGATGACTAGTTTTGGGGGGAAGCTAGGAAAAAGAAATCGCTTTGTTTTAGCTTATCTCTCATTGTCTTTTCAGCTATGACCATGGAGGGAGAGGTGGAAGGAAGGTATTATGGCATTTCTTCTTCAGGCCTCATCATGGCAAGCCATGATTAGATCTCTTTAGGCTGGCTCCAGCAGGGCTGGCCTGAAACACGGGGGAGTACCACAGGCTTCTGCTCTGTCTAGAGAGCTCACATTTCATGAATTTTCATTTTATGTAGTTGACAACAAACAATCTTACTTCCTCAGGAATAGGTGCCGGCCTAGGATTTGCCCCAGGGTGAACAAAGTTTGTGCAAAATGTACTTACCCATCACAAAGTAAAACCTCAGGTTCCCATAACCGGTAGTGTCCATGGATGGAGTGCATAATTTCCTCTCTCCATCTTTGAGGAAGACCATTGATAAGCCTGATTCTATTGTTCCACATTCCGTACCAATGACAGCTCCCAAGACATCCCATCTAAAAAAAAAGGGGGGGGATTAAGAGTTAGAGTTAGAATATTAAGTCAAATCTTTATAAAGCATAACATTATGTTTTTAGTGAAGGACACTTACTTAGTAATGAATAATTCTGAAATACAGATATGGCACTTTATTTAGGTAATGAATAAACTTTAAACACAAATTTTAGGTAGTGAATACACTTTAAACACATTACATTCACAGTTATAGTTTTCCTGTAGAGGGATGAAGATGAATTTCATCAATATTGTATATGGTGTGTCTACTTGTGATCAGAGCCATGCTCCAGACTGAGATACTTTTTATTCTTTAAGTACTTACAACAGTTGAGTTGGGAAATCAATGAACTAGGGAAACAGTGAATTATAAAGACAGACTCATAATATAAATACTTGTATGATGTTTTACATATTGAAAATAGTAATAGAATGAAAAGTCATAAGAATTGGCAAAAGTCTAGCAAGTTTTCAAAGAGGAGATGGGATTTAAACTGGGTCTCATCAAACAGCTAATTGGATATGTAGAAGAGAATAAAAATAACTGGCTTTTATTGAGTGCTAACTACCTGGCCAGATTCTTTTCTAGGGCCTTTACACATTAAAGTCATTTAATTCTCACAGTGACTCTATGAGATAGTCACCATTACTACCCCAATTTTAGATGAAGAAACTGAGATGAAGAGAGGTTAAGGATGACTAGCAAAGGAAGAGGACAGTATTCAAACCCATGCAGTGTGACTCCAGAGCCTGTGCTCTTACCACAGTTGCATAATGTGTTGACGAAATCACATGAGTATAGGCTAAGAAATGGGAATGACCAGAGGGCACCGTGGCTCCGCCTGTAATCCTAGCACTTTGGGAAGCCCGGGCGGGTGGATCACGAGGTCATGAGATCAAGACCATCCTGGCTAACAGGGTGAAACCCTATCTCTACTAAAAATACAAAAAAAATTAGCTGGTGTGGTGGTGCATGCCTGTAGTCCCAGGTACTCGGGAGGCTGAGGCTGAAGAATGGTGTGAACCCAGGAGGCGAAGGTTGCAGTGAGCCAGCTGAGATTGCACCACTGCACTCCAGCCTGGGTGACAGAGCGAGACTCCATCTCAAAAACAAAAAAAAGAAAAAAGAAAAAAAGAAAAATGGATGACACTATGAACAGCGCAGAAATCAATAGACCTGGGTGGAGGATGTGTGTTGGGGAAGAGTAAAAAATACATTTTAACAGTACAGTGGAACAAATCCATAGAGAGTTTGGAAAGAGGGGAGTTCAGACTCTATTTAGTAGACACTCAAGTGATATTTCTAAACTGCATATATGATTACATCTCTCCTTTGTTTAAAGTCTTTCAGGGGCTCCCCCATTGCTATCTGGACAAATTCCAAGTTCTTTAATGCAGAATATGCAGTCCTTCTTGCCCTGGCCCAAGAACATTTCTAGCACAATCTCTCGCCTTGTACCATGTCTCTTCTGCCTTGTACCCAAAATCTTTTGCCATATAATGTGAATTCAAAGTCACTAAAACATTCTCTGTCAGCCCTCTGAATCTTAACTTATTGTCTATCAAACAAACTCAGGGTCATTCTTTAAGATGTCCTTGAAATATCAAACACCTTTCTGTACAGTCTTTCCCAAACTTCCTGGCTCCTCCTACACAGCCCCACCACTCCATCTCAGACTCAGTTAGATTCTTCCTTTGTGAACTCATTTCTCACGGTACACTGCCATTGTTTCTTTACATGCCTTTCTTTATCCCTAATATGTCAGCTCCTAAGACAGGATCTGCATCTTATTTTTGTGTCCTTAGAACCTAGCTCAGTGTTCAACACCCAGCATATCCTCAATAATTCTTGTTGAGTGATGGCAGGATTAAGGGATTCCATCTTTAGAAAATAAATGAAACCTGTAGAGTGCCCTGACTGTATCCCGTCCTCACTTTACTCTGCTTTCTCTAGTCACATCCTTGCCCTATCCTCTGAGACAATTCATGCCATTAGCACGAATTGGCACAAACTGGAAAGCAGCCTTTCCAATTGGCACATTGGAAAGCACCCTCTTCTGTTCCTGACCACACATCAGGCAGGTCTGACCACCACTTCCACTCAAAGTCCCCTCGTACTTGTACTTAATGCCTATTGCTACTATTGCTGCCAGGCTTAGGCTTTGGTACTGAATCAACTTATAGTCATAGCTCTGATGGTTCAGCCTCCTCTTCCCCTTAGATATTTGCTACACCATCTGCCTGTAGCAAGGCAGATGGTGTAGATCTGCCTTCTATCCAAGCCCTGCAATGACCACCTGGTCTTTAGCTTCTCTGTTAGTCTAGGTTCTAGGCACACACTTTAAACGCCCAAAATATTCAGAGAGGTTTTCAGGTTTAGATCTCTTTTAAAGACTCACAGGCCTAAATGAATGCTCTTATATAGAGGCCTGACCTCTATGCCCCCAAGTGCCTCTTCCCTTACTCATACTCTTTCTCCACTCTTGCTACCAGTCTATCTGATTCCTCTTCCCTTGCCTTTTCAAGGCAGACCCATCTGTTGCTACCCAAGTCCCGGTTGTGTCAGTGAGAAGTGAAAAACAAAGTAGAAGGTCAAAGACAGCTCCATGGTTAGGGGAACAGGTATTTACAGCACACCACATTCAAGAAGACTCTGAAGCTAGTCAAACAAAAACCGTGCAATACATGTTGGCTATAACAGAAGTCACAAACTGGTGTTTGGGGGAATGACCATAAGCTTTTGATAGACATTTAGGTCATTTCTTTTTTGTTATTATTAACAATGCTATATAAAAAGGTCCTTGTGTGTTTATATATGCATGTGGGAGTTTCCCTATCAGCCTTTCTTAACTGGTGTCTGTGAGAGAAATGAGTCCTAATGCCCCAAGGCACCCATTATATTAGTGAATTGCTTTTTCTCTTTTGTATCTAGAATCGCAGGTGCACCTGCTTTAGGAGAATTGAGAACGTAGCCAGATCATTTTCTGTGTTCTGGGGTTATCACAAAGAATCTCTGCTGAGAAAGGCTGGTAGAGTATATATCTGGAAATGGAGTTGCTGGGCAATGTGGTACTTCATTATTGCTCTTCAAAATGGTTGGATAAATTTATGTTTCCACCAGGAGGGTAGAAGTTTCCTGTTTCCCCACAAGCTTGCCATCACTTCGTTTTGCCAAGCTTTTAAAATTTGGCCTATTAGATGATTATGAAATTTTATCTCACCTTTGCATTTACATGATTAGTAGTGAGGCCAAATATATTTTCATGTTTATTGGCCAATTGGGGTTACTCTTATCTTGAGTTGCCTATTTATGTCCATTTTGTATTAAGATCGCTCTTTTCTTTCTCTCACTTTCTTATGACTTGAATTCTTTATATATTCCAGGTAGTAATCTTTTCTTGGCTATCTGTATTGTACTATTTTCACTTTGTTTATGTGTTGTTGGATGTATAGATGAGTTTTAATTTTAATATAGTAGAATTTATCTATCTTTTCTCTATGCTTTGTGCCTTTATCTAATTCTCTCTTACCCTCAAATCATAGAGATACTCGTCTATATTTTCTTCTAAAAGTTTTAAAGCTTTGCTTTTCACATTTAGGTGGTTTTAATGAACCTGAAATTGATTTGAGGTAAGGAATGAGTTTGAGATCCAATATGGTTTTTTCTATATAGATAGCCATTTATTCCAGAACTGTTAACCATTTGCCCTAATTATTGGTAATGCTACTTCTGTCACATAACAATCCCCTATAAACATGAGTGTTTCTAGAATTAACTTGTCTCTCTTTTTTCCTCCATTAGTCTATATGTCCATCTCTGTGTCCAAACCAATTTAAATATCATACATATGGTATATATATATTTTATCTGTATATGTAAAATAGCTCTTGATAGCTGAGCTCCCTGTCCCTCAGCCACATCTTTCACTTCTTCACAATTGTCTTGGCTACTCTTGCCCTTGTTAACTCTTCCTAATGAATGTTAGAATCACTTTGTTGAGTTCTATTAAAAACCCTACTTGGATCTCGACAAGAATCTGATGTCTCTTTAGTTACTGATAAGAAGTTATCTATTGAATTGTTGCTCCTTTGTAAATAATCTGTCTGTCTCTCTGGTTGCTTTTTTGTCTTTGGTATTCTAAAATTTTTCTGCAGTGTATGTAGGCGTAGGTTTATTTTTTCTATGGAAACTTGGTGTACCTTGTCAGTTTGGGGATTCGAATCTTTAATCAGGTCTGGAAAAATGTAAGTCACTATCTTTTCAAATATTAACTATCCTCTATTCATTCTATATTCTTTCTGGAAATTCTATGGGACCTGTATTGAAATGTCATATTCTATTCTCCATGTCTCTCACTCTCTCATTAATCTTTATTTCTTTTTATATTGCATTATGTGTTTTTTTCTCAGATCTGTCTCTAGTTCAATATACTAATTCTCTCTTCAATTCTTTCTATATTTTTACCTTTATAGTTAATATTTAATTTCTATCACTGTATTTTTCATTTTAAAAAGTTTTGATTTTTTTATTTTTTAATTTTTTTATTTTTTTTCAGAAATGGTGTTGCTCTATTGTTCAGGCTGGAGTGCAGTGGTGCAATTCATGGCTCATGGTAGCCTTAACGTCTCGGGCTCAAGCGAACCGTCCACCTCAGGCTCTCCTCAGAGTAGCTGAGACAAGGAGGCACCACCATGCCCAGGTAATTTTTGTATTTTTCCTTTTAGAGATGGTGTTTTGTCATGTTGCCCAGGCTGGTCTGAAACTCCTGGGCTCAAGCAATCTACTGATGTTGGCCTCTCAAAGTGCTGGGATTACAGGTGTCAGCCACTGTGCCCCACTTCTTTGATTCTTTTTAATATTTGCTTGTTCTTTTCTCATAGTATCCTCTTCTTTCAAAATGACTTAGATAAAAAAAAATCTTTTAAATCATTTAATCATATTTATCTCATATCTCTGTTATCTCAATTGGAATGCACTTATTGTTTGTCATATCTGATGACTCCTTTTTGGTGAATCATAAAATCACATAGATCATAATTCTTGTTGCGAGCTCATCTTTAGTGGACTTATTTCCAGTGTTAATTTTACACACTGTGTGTGGAAGAAATATTTTTACAAAGGGGTTTTGCATTTGCGTTTGTGAGCATCTTGGAGGTTCCCTGGTCCTGAATTTCTTTTTACATTAATTCCTCAGTTTAGAATTTTCCCACCACCTGGGTGAAATGAATGTGAATTTCACATTTGTTTGGAGTTTCCATTCTTCTGGGAGATTTTTTTTCACTCTTGAATCAATGAGAGAAGTTGTTATCCTAATTTCTTCTTTATGGAGAAGGAGCTCTTCAGGGTCCCATGTTTATACAAGAGTAACCGTTCTATCTGTCATCTGCCAAAGATCCTGTGTGAGTATTTTTAACTCTAATCTTCAGCCTTTGATTACATATGTTCAGTCCATCCTGAACTGCCTAAGTTTCAGCTAATGGCTTATTATTCAGGTTTTTAATTTCCCTTTGTTTTAGGTATCTGCTCATTTCCTCCCCTATCCTAGGGCCACATATTGAAGAAAATTATCATACTTGATCCAACATTTCTATGGATTTGCAGAGGAAAAGGAATTGCATGAGCTCAGACAGCCTTGTTGTCACAGCTTCAAATTTTCAGCTGGCTGATTACTATTAGCAATGATGGGGAACTAAAAGAGGTAAGCTAATTAGTTCATTTTAGGCTCTCATTTAATTATGTCATCAGGAGTGTTAACAAATTAAAGGACGATGTCATCTTTCAAATCAGCAAGCTTCTCTTTTAGAGTAGGTTCAATTTATTTTAACATGTTAAATAATCAATTTTTAAATGTAGCCTGGTTATTAACTTTTTTCTTGTTTCTAAATATCCCTGGTGACATTATATAAAAAGCAATTTTATAAATAAAAACAATTGTTAGTTACTGAACATTAATAATTATCCTAAGGCATGAAGATATGTTTCTTTTCAGGAAAATAAATATAATGTTTATTAGCCATAATTTCTTCATCCAAAGCTTATATATCAAAGTGTCTCTAAGCAATGTATTTAAGCCACAGGCTCAGTTCTCAATATATGGACAGTAGTTTTATTAAGTTTCATTAAGCAGCCAAACTTTGTTGGAAATCATGATATGCAAACAGAATTACAGCTATTTTAGGTAAATGTTTAATCATTCTAGTTTTTGAAAACATGTATATTTATTCCTTGCACAAAGTTTATCATGTATACTTACTTTAGAATTAGTTAATTCTATTTTCAAAGCAAAGACTATCCAGGGAAATAATTTTTAGCAACAGCAAACAAATAGCATATATCTATAATATCACACATTTGGCAACAGATATCAAAGGAGATATGTGAATTATTTTAAAATACATCGCAGGCTGGGAGTGGTGGCTCATGCCTGTAATCCCAGCACTTTGGGAGGCCAAGGTGGGTGGATCGCTTGAGGCCAGGAGTTCAAGCTCAGCCTGGCCAACATGGTGAAAACCCGTCTCTACTAAAAATAGAAAAATTAGCCGGGCGTGGTGGTGCACACCTATAATCCCAGCTACTCGGGAGGCTGAGGAATGAGGATGGCTTGAACCCGAGAGGTGGAGGTTGCAGTGAGCTGAGATTGCACCACTGCACTCCAGCCTGGGTGACAGAGGGAGACTCTGTCTCAAGTAAAATAAAAGGTATGACATATAATTATATATGTATAATTGTATACTTTGTATAATTTATGAGAGAAGTTTGATACTTGCATCTTGTCTTTAATATTTAAAAAGTTGAAATATTTGTTATTTTAAAACCGATTTCTCTTTAGTTTCTGGCCATGTCTAGTTTGGCCTTTGTTATTCACACAATTAACTGGTCTACATTTGGAAGAAACTGGGACACACAAGGGTAAGTGGCTTGCCTAAGGCCAATCACCTGTTCAGCTCTAAAATTTAGATATTTTCTTTCTTGATTTGCTCTGATTTTCTTAGTTACAGTTGTAAAAAGGATATTATGTATGCCAGGATGATTATGTTGAACCATCCCAGTTTATAATAGATTTGGGACAAAAATATTAGAAAATTCTTTTAAAAAATTTTTAACAGATTACATCAATCATTCAAGGAGCAAGCACATGGAATAGTAACTTTTTGAAACAGCTCTTAATAGTATTGCATCATTCGCAAATTAACCAGGAGCCTCTCTTGACGCATACAAGAAAATTTCACACTGGTTCATTGGTCTTTTGCTTGCTCCATTTATCCCAATTAAACCACTCAGCCTACTGATCCACAAAGCAAGTTAAGGTTATAAATGATGCAGCTGATGACTCCTTTTTGATATCTATCTGCTTTAGAGTATTTTTAAAGTGAAAAATTAAATTGAAAAAGAATTTTCATGGACTAAAAGAACCTTCTATTTAAGTGAGAAATGAGATTAGTAGCCTTTTTCTTTTATTTGTCGTAAATGGAAAACTTTTCTAGATTAATTGAGTTATTATCACTTCTACCACAACATTGTATGAGATATGATTCAGACCGTATAATAACTTTCAATCTTTATTTAAGTCTGACATACCCATTTTTTTCTCTGTTAGGTTTTATTTTTCCCAGCTAACTGTTGGAAGATAACAAAAGTGAAGTTACTTCCTTTAGAAATCCAAATATTTATAATCAAGTAAAATGGGAAGTTTAGCCTACTTTGAAGAGAAAAAGGCAGAGATAAATCTGCTTTACTGAATTTTTACAAGATTCATGTTTTGCAAAAGTCCTGTTGCTTTGAATAACTTACTTTGCATTTATTAAAAATTCAGAAGGAGCCTGTTACAGCACAAGCTCGTTCTTTCATGAATTTGTATAAACACTGGCTCAAACATGGTTGGAGGCAAAGTATCCTTAAGGAGATCCCAGAGGTCTTATCAACTACTGGGGGACTTCAGGTAGAGTCTTTACTCCCCAGACTTCAAAGTCCCAATTTACAAGGTCACAAAGCTGTGGTCATTTCCAGTTACAAAAATTATATAGTCCCTGACTCTCTCCAAATATAATAATTACATGAAGTAAAATTATAATATAACCAAATCTTTGAGACCAGTAGTGGTTATTTGAGGAGCTCTATAGTTCTGCCAATATCTCGGATGGCATGGCAATTTTCCTCCAAAGGTATGTTACTTCTCTGTGGTTTAAATTACGCTTTCCCTAAGGAAATGCAGTTCTATGTGAAGTGCATTTGAAGGAATGTCTGCCTGAGGGAGAGAGCTCTCTACAACGCAGCAATTTATATTTATTCTTTTATGATTAATTCTAAAATTAAAAAGCCCTTAACTTATTTATTATAAATACAGTGGTATCTATTATTTATTGCAAATAGAGTGAGGTGAAGTTGGAGCACAGAAAAAGTTTTCTAATCAATAAAATGCCTTAAGGCAACTCTGTTCCTTAGAGATAGCAAGGTCACAATAATATTTAATTTATATTTTTAAAATAAGGCTTTCTGTTTTCTCTGTCATTAAAAGAGTAATATTTTTGTAAGCAAAAAATACTTTAAAGAGGTGTCTTAGCTGGAAAGCTGATGGTCTTCTCTATCAGGTGTTTTGGAATGCTTTGTAACTAGGATTAATTATATTTTAACCAGCTCATACTTCAATACTTTTAAGAATGATATGTATTCTTGGTAGGGTAGCTTAGCAATAACTATCAAAACTGAAATTATATACCTACATAAGTATGTATATGTGTGCATACACATCTGATTATCTAGTTTTCCTTTTCCTTTTAGGAACTTACCTTTCAGAAATATTTTAACAAGCACACAAGAATGTTTACTACAATATTCTTTGTCTATCAACAGCGGGTTCAGTTAGATTAACTGGCCTTTGTGAAATAATGAAGATCTATATTTATTGACTAGAAGGGACTTTCATAATATGCTAAGTTTTGAAAAATCAAGTTGAAGTATAATATGCAAAATATGATTCTAGTGTTTTGCAGGGTTTTTTTGGTATCATCATAGAAAAATTTCTGAATGACTATGCGCCAACAGCTTAACAATGAAGAATGGTAATTAGCATGGGGGGGAAATTTTAGACTTTTACTTTGCTCATTTTCTTTGCAGTAAGCAAATAATTTCCAGGAAAAAGTCAGGCATTCAGTTTATATGAATTATAATTCAGAGTGAAAATTTAATTTATCTCATTATAGGTTGATGACAATATTAAGAATATGAACATAGGAATTAGAGATCTAATATCTTAGCCAGATCCTTTCCCTACTAATATTAGCATAAAAGGCACTAAAAGTAATGGAATATTTCATATTTTCTATGAAATTTTAAATTATATTATCCAGAACATATTAAAACACCTAAAGTTGGCAACTTTAAGTATGAACTAAGATCCAGAATAAAGCCTGGCTATAAGATCCTATATTGACCAAATTCATAGGGTTTTTTAAAAATCTCATATAAATTCTCTGAGGTTGAAAAAGTTCATTACATTGATTAGGTCTATATTTGGGATGGATGCTCTGCTCTTTAATAAGGGATATGCCATGGGTAAACACCTTCCTCATTCATTTATATTCATGAGGTTTATCTCCAGTATGAGTCCTCTGAAGTCTAGCAAGACGTATACTTTGAATGAAGCCTTCTCCACCTATCATTGCATTTATAGGTTCTACCTCTAGCATAACAGCTTAGATGAAGGTAAAAGGATGAGCTCAATTTGAAGGCTTCCCTGAATGCATTACATTTCAAAGATTCTTCTCTTCAATTGGTTTCTCTCGAATTTAATTTTGTTTTAGGTTTTTATGACATGCATCATGTTTATTTACACTCTCGTTGGAACAACACTAATAAAGAATATTGGGCTTCAGAACAGTTAGAAAGCACCCAGCTTTCTCATTAATAAGACAGTAATATAACCTAGACTAGAGATTGTTTAGAGAAAATGATGTATTGCCTGGGACATTACAGAATCTCAATGAATGTTGGTTTCCTTTTCTCCTCCTGTAAAATGTAGTGCTATTTTCATTTTAAAATAAGTCAAAGTGGTAATTCAAATCGACTTCTAAATTATAATGAGTGTTCTTACTTTTTTCATGCTATAATTAATAAATAACCTTAGAGGAAGATGCAGTACAGTATGCAAAGTGTTATTGCTCAAGCAATCTTTAATCAAGGATATACTTAGCAAAAGATAAACTGTCTGCACTTTTTCTACCTGTAGGTCTTTAGTACTGTTTAAGATTTTAGCTACAATGTATCTGGGCTCCTAAATTTATTATTTATGTTATTTAAATGGTTAAGTTTTACTTTAATAAAAGTGAACATGACTGTAAAAACAAAACCCACTTAATAGAATGTTAACTCAGACTGCCACACTACCTTCCATTCATTCACCTTGAATTGTAAGCTTACATAAAATCCCTCTACAGCCTTATGAGCATTTTGTGAAAATATTCTAAATCACAGGTAACAATTCATCTGGATAGGAAAGTATTGTAAATCAGAGGTAACAATTCATCTGGATAGGATGAATTAAAATTTTAGTTTATGAGGGGATAATTTGTGGAAAATAAGAAGATGCTTAAACTGTTCTGAAGAGCTCTAAAGAAATTTCAGCCTATTTTTAATAAAAGTATCAACTTACATCAAAAGGGCTACAATAGAGATTGTTCTTGTTGCTCTATATGCAAATTTGTTTTTTCCTGGTAATATGTTAGATTCATTGGTTCTGTCTCTTGGGAACAAGGATAGGGAGTCAGTTGCTGCATTCTGGATGCTCACATGGACAGCTACTTTGGGGCTGGGGGCCTATTAACCAACTCAAGTATGGCAGTGCCAAGAGCAAAGATGGCGTGGAAACGTGCTGTAAATTAAAGAAGGGCTCAGGACTTCTATGAAGGAGCTCCAGAACAACTTTGGCATAGAGAACTTACATACTTGTCATTTGAAAAATTACTGTTTTTATTTTTAAACTATAAAAACAATTAGCTTACAAAGAAAGCAATATTAGCGCCTAGGTCAAAAGAAAATCAGAAAAAGGAGGAAGTAGTACATCTCTTTTAACAGCTTGCAACAAGTTTACTCTGATCCCTTTCAGCACTTGCGTGGTTTTTAAGCATATCCAATTTTTTAAATTAATATTGTTTTTTTTCCCAATAATATATTTCTTGTTTAGAGAATGATTTAGGTTTTACTGGCTATTTAACTTTGTGTTTAACCTTTTATATCTCATTAATTAATATTAGCATAATTTTCTTTTGAGCACCACTTTGGCCATATCATATTACTGATAGTGATTGTGTTTTGAATAACTAATTTTTAACTTATTATGCGCCATGCTTTATGCAAAGTGTACTTTATGCAAACATGTACTGATGCATGAAATATCCCTTTTTGGTCCTTTTAATGCTGAAACCTGAATTCTGTCTTATTTTAATATGCCTCCTTGCTGCTTCTGTTACATTTGCCTTGTATATTAGTTCCTCTTGGACTTTCTATTTCTTTTGTTATGTTAGTTTAAGTCTCTCATAAGGGCAAATACACAGCTTATTTTTCAAAACTTACTGCGAGAATCTCATTTAATAAGTGAATATAACTCACTCTAATTTATCACATTACTGGTATGTTTGAATTGGCTCCTGACAAATTGTTTTCTATTTTCTATTTACCCTGTATTTTATTGTTTATTTTTTCCACTTTCCTGATGTTACTGAACTGTCTTCTTTGTTCTAATGTTAACCTAATGCTTTAGAAGTTATATAATCTCCATCTGGCTTATCTATTTTTTAACAGACATATTTATATTTTATTTAAAGTTTTCTATTAACATTAAGAGTTAACCAAGATCTACAGTTTCATTCTAAACAGGTTAATAACTTGGGCAGTATTTTATTTCCTTTTGCTGCTTCCTTTCCTGTCAGCCACCTTCTACACTTTTCATGTTGCAATCTTCTGGGTTTTAATTCCAAGTTTTTATTAAAGTTTTCAAATAATCTACACTTATTTAGACTGAACTACAAGTTTTACTTTTTTACTTGTTTACTACTCTTTCTTGAATATCTCATCTTCCTGTTGGATTAGTTTCCAGGAATGTATCTTGCAATAATTCTTTCAGAGAGGGTGGTAAACTTTCTGAATCCTGTGTGTCTATAACAGTTTTTGTTTTTTCCTAATACTTGATATTTGGCTAGAGAAGGAATTTTACAACTCAAATAATTTTCAGAACTTCAAGATAACTGCTTCCTTTAAAAAAATGCTTAATGCTACCAAGGAAAGTACAATAAATCTTACCTAGAAGGTTTAGAATTTTCTTTTATTGGTGTTCTAAAATTTCTCCCTGATTATCTAGGACTGGGTATTTTTCCATTCATCTTGCTAAACACTTTCACTCACAGCCACTATACCTTTCTCCTCCTCCTCTTCCCTGCCCCTCCTTTTCCTCTTCCTCCTCCTTCTTCCCCTTTTTTTAATCTTGGGACCTTTTTTCAATTATTTTTTTGAATATTTCATTCCATGTATTCCTTCTGGCTTCTTCTTTAATTCCTATTCCTAATGTTGGAAGTGCCACTTTCTCTCCATACTTAACATCTCTTTTTCTGTAATGAAGTAACATTTCAATACTCAAATTTCCAGCTCACTAGTTTGTTATTTAGCTCTGCCTATACTGATATTCAGGAAAAAAAAATCCATTAAATTGTTTCAACAATCATATATTTTCATTTCTCGCATCTCTAATTGTTTCTTCCTCACAAAATTTGCTCTAATTTCACAAATGTAGTATACGCCCTTATCCTGCTGAGGATATTAATTATACTTCTTATACGATCCCCATTGGTTTAATCTGTTACTTCCTTTTACTTACTTGGTTCCTCGTCCTTTAGTTTAATGCTTTTTTTTTTTTTTTTTTTTTTTTTTTTTTTTTTTACATGGAGGTGGCTTTCCTTAGATTTGGTGATTTAGATTATTTGATTAAATTCATATCTGCTATTCTCTCTTAGTTTCAGTGGAAAAATGCCCACTGACTGGGAGCAGATGTGCCCTTGGGTGAGGATTCCCATGGGGGCACAGTGCCCTGCTTCTCCATCCCACATGTACACATTCTTTGCTTGTCCCAGGGGGCAGAAGTCTCTGCTTAGAAGTGGGTGCACTGCTGGATTTGGTTTGCAAACCGAATCCAGCAGCACATCTAAAAGCCTGTCCACCATGATCAAGTTGGCTTCATCCCGGGGATGCAAGGCTGGTTCAACATATTCAAATCAATAAACGTAATCCATCATATAAACAGAACAAAAGATAAAAACCACATGATTATCTCAATAGATACAGAAAAGGCCTTTGACAAAATTCAACAGCGCTTCATGTTAAAAACTCTCAATAAACTAGGTATTGATGGGATGTATCTCAAAATAATAAGAGCTATCTATGACAAACCCACAGCCAATATCATACTGAATGGGCAAAAACTAGAAGCATTCCCTTTGAAAACTGGCACAAGACAGAGATGCCCTCTCTCACCACTCCTATTCAACATAGTGTTGGAAGTTCTGGCCAGGGCAATCAGGCAGGAGAAAGAAATAAAGGGTATTCAATTAGGAAAAGGGGAAGTCAAATTGTCCCTGTTTGCAGATGACATGATTGTATATTTAGAAAACCCCATTGTCTCAGCCCAAAATCTCCTTATGCTGATAAGCAACTTCAGCAAAGACTCAGCATACAAAATCAATGTGCAAAAATCACAAGCATTCCTGTATATCAATAGCAGATAAGCAGAGAGCCAAATCATGAGTAAGCTCCCATTCATAATTGCTTCAAAGAGAATAAAATACCTAGGAATCCAACTTACAAAGGATGTGAAGGACCTCTTCAAGGAGAACTACAAACCACTGCTCAATGAAATAAAAGAGGACACAAACAAATGGAAGAACATTCCATGCTCATGGATAGGAATAATCAATATCGTGAAAATGGCCATACTCCCCAAGGTAATTTATAGATTCAATGCCATCCCCATCAGGCTACCAATGACTTTCTTCACAGAATTGGAAAAAACTACTTTAAAGTTCATATGGAACCAAAAAAGAGCCCACATTGCCAAGACAATCCTAAGCCAAAAGAACAAAGCTGGAGGCATCACGCTACCTGACTTCAAACTATTACTACAAGGCTGCAGTAACCAAAACAGCATGGTACTGGTACCAAAACAGTTATATAGACCAATGGAACAGAACAGAGCACTGAGAAATAATACCACACATCTACAACCAACTGATCTTTGACAAACCTGACAAAAACAAGAAATGGGGAAAGGATTCCCTATTTAATAAATGGTGCTGGGAAAACTGGCTAGCCATATGTAGAAAGCTGAAACTGGATCCCTTCCTTACACCTTATACAAAAATTAATTCGAGATGGATTAAAGCCTTAAATGTGAGACCTAAAACCATAAACACCCTAGAAGAAAACCTAGGCAATACCATTCAGGACATAGGCATGGACAAAGACTTCATGTCTAAAACACCAAAAGCAATGGCAACAGAAGCCAAAATTGACAAATGGGATCTAATTAAACTAAAGAGCTTCTGCACAGCAAAAGAAACTACCATCAGAGTGAACAGGAAACCTACAGAATGGGAGAAAATTTTGCAACCTACTCATCTGACAAAGGGCTAATATCCAGAATCTACAATGAACTCAAACAAATTTACAAGAAAAAAATCAAGCAACCCCATCAAAAAGTGGGCAAAGGATATGAACAGACACTTCTCAAAAGAAGATATTTATGCAGCCAACAGACACATGAAAAAATGCTCATCATCACTGGCCATCAGAGAAATGCAAATCAAAACCCCAGTGAGATACCATCTCACACCAGTTAGAATGGTGATCATTAAAAAGTCAGGAAACAACAGGTGCTGGAGAGGATGTGGAGAAATAGGAACACTTTTACACTGTTGGTGGGACTGTAAACTAGTTCAACCATTGTGGAAGACAGTGTGGCAATTCCTCAAGGATCTAGAACTAGAAATACCATTTGACCTAGCAATTCCATTACTGGGTATATACCCAAAGGATTATAAAACATGCTACTATACAGACACATGCACACGTATGTTTATTGAGGCACTATTCACAATAATAAAGACTTGGAACCAACCCAAATGTCTACAATGATAGACTGGATAAAGAAAATGTGTCACATATACACCATGGAATACTATGCAACCATAAAAAATGACGAGTTCATGTCCTTTGTAGGGACATGGATGAAGATGGAAACCATCATTCTCAGCAAACTATAGCAAGGACAGAAAACCAAACACCACGTGTTCTCACTCATAGGTGGGAATTGAACAATGAGAACACTTGGACACAGGGTGGGGAACATCACACACCAGGGCCTGTCATGGGGTGGGGGGAGGGGGGAGGGATAGCATTAGGAGATATATCTAATGTAAATGATGACTTAATGGGTGCAGCACATCAACATGGTACATGTATACATATGTAACAAACCTGCATGTTGTGCACATGTACCCTAGAAGTTAAAGTATAACAAAAAAAATGTGCCACATATACACCATGGAATACTATGCAGCCATAAAAAAGGATAAGTTGCTGTCCTTTGCAGGGACATGGATGAAGCTGGAAACCATCATTCTCAGCAAACTATCACAAGATCAGAAAACCAAACACTGCATGTTCTCACTCATAAGTGGGAGTTGAACAATAGGAACACATGGACACAGGGAGGGGAACATCACACACCAGGGCCTGTGGGGGATGGGGGACTAGGGGAGGGATAACATTAGGAGAAATACCTAATGTAGGTGACGGGTTGATGGGTGCAGCAAACCACCATGGCACCTGTATACCTGTGTAACCAACCTGCACACTGTGCACATGTAACCCAGAACTTAAAGTATAATAATAATAATAATAACAACAACAACAACAAAAAGAAGTGGGTGTAGTGAGGGCCAGGCATGGTGGCTCATGCCTGTAATCCCAGCACTTCAGGAGGCCGAGGCGGGCAGATCACTTTAGGTCAGGAGTTCAAGATGAGCCTGGCTAACATAGTGAAATCCCATCTCTACCAAAAGTACAAAAATTAGCTGGGCGTGGTGGTGCGTGCCTGTAATCTCAGCTACTGGGGAGGCTGAGAGACGAGAATCACTGAAACCCAGGAGGCGGAGGTTGCAGTAAACTGAGATAGCACCACTGCACTCCAGCCTGGGCGACAGAGCGAGAATCTGTCTCAAAAAAAAAAAAAAAAAAAAAAGAAGTAGGTGTAGTGAGGGGTTCACCTACTTAGCAGTCCTTATAGCTCCACCCTGATTCCTGCATGCAGCATCCGTGACCTGGAGCAATACTGAGACGCTTTTTGTAGTGTCTTCATTCAACATGTGTCCTGGGCTATTGTCTACCTCCTTCCATCAGATCCCTCCTCTCTCTGGTCCAACTACAGGTCGCTTTCTTGTTTTTTAGTGTCATTATAGACTCATTTGCTCATTTTCTGTCATTTCCAAGGATTTGGGGTAGGTGGGGAAGACTACAGCATACTGTCTTGATTCCAGCTTTTAATATTCATCACATTTGTGGAGTTTCTCTTTAGCACGAATATTGTGGTAATAGCAGTAAAACAAATTTTTTTAAAAAGGTGTTTGAATAGTAAAAGCATATAATGTTTACGTTTGGGATGAAAGGTAAATATACAAATTCCATATTATAGCAATGTTCTACATAGCTGCCTTCCACCTAAAGACAGCCTCAGCTAAGTGAGATGTGGTAGCTGCTAATTAAATGATGTGTTTGTAAGGTTAAGCCAAAGTTCAGAAAGACTCACATAAATTATCAGTGTATCTATTAAAGTTTCTCCCTTGCTGAAGTAACAGATGTGTCTTCTTCAGAAAAAAGAAAAAAAAACTTTAAAATCCCACTTAAAAAAATAAACCTATCAACATTGGATTTCGGACAGCTAAGTGATGTGAAAGGCACACAGCTCTTGCATCCTTGTGATCTGAGATAAAATACTTTAATTCAAATGGTGGGAAAATATGGATAATTGGGAAAGCGGTTTCTGAAAAAAGCCATAATGGCTTACTGGCTCTCTTTTCTTCCTTGCCATTCATATTGTCTTTTGGAAACGTTATTAGAGAGGACTGCATACTCTTTTTTCTCTCTCATGATTCTTATGGAAGAAAAACATTGCTAAAGAGATGAAAGCATTATATCCACATTAATAATTTTTTATTTCTTAAAAAAGTGAACTCAGGGCCGGGCGCGGTGGCTCACGCTTGTAATCCCAGCACTTTGGGAGGCCGAGGCGGGCGGATCACGAGGTCAGGAGATCGAGACCACGGTGAAACCCCGTCTCTACTAAAAATACAAAAAAATTAGCCGGGCGTGGTGGCGGGCGCCTGTAGTCCCAGCTACTCGGAGAGGCTGAGGCAGGAGAATGGCGTGAACCCGGGAGGCAGAGCTTGCAGTGAGCCGAGATTGCGCCACTGCACTCCAGCCTGGGTGACAGAGCGAGACTCCGTCTCAAAAAAAAAAAAAAAAAAAAAAAAAAAAAAAAAAGTGAACTCAAAGCAGTAGAATTCAATCAATTCAACTGGCCACCCTTGAATGAGTGAGGATTTGCCATCTATGTTTTCTATCTATTTTAGCAGACGAGCTTACCATGATAAACTGTTTGTGTGGGTGGTGGTGGATGAAAGAAGAATGAGACAAATATTTGATAAACTGAGCAGAGAAAACAGAACACATCAAGAATTTCACTACCAAATTTTTAATCTGTTTTTCTTTGTCAGCTCTTACCCTAGGTAAACATGCTTCACATTAATTTGATTTTGTGACTTTTAAAAAAAATTCAATCTGTGACTAGAAATTATTATATTGGCATTCTTTCCTGGACCAATAAAGCAACATTTGGGACCAGGTGGGAGTGCGGGCCCCCCAACCCCCAACACATACAAGCACACAAAACGCTATGGATTAAACTATCATTTTTATCATCACCCAAAACAGAAAATACTAGTTCTTCTCATTATCCTTTTATACCGTATAACATAATGCCAACTTCATAGCTGGGCCACCAGATGACAGCATGAATGAAGTAATTCTGGGGTGTAGCCTGATGTCCTGGCCAAAAGCCACAAATAAGTCTAAGGTGTGATTGCTAGAAGAATTACACCACTTTTAGAATTTAGATAAATTAATTGCAGAGCAATGAGAGTGGTACGGTGCTTTTCTCAAGCACATTATTATATCTTATTGGAACAGAAATCTGCTGACAATGCCATGGCCTGGAAGTACCAGCTTCTTAACTGTGACCAAAACCCTGGTCAATCTTCAGTCCTGAGAAATGTCCAAAGAGCATAATTAAAACCACCTGAGTCATTTGGTTAATGGAATTTCCTCTGATGTTCCTCTGTGTCCATATTGACTTCAGCTCTTTTTTCAGGCATAAATAGTTTTAGTTTTTTTTTTTTTGTTTGGGGGGAATGATCGATTTAGTTGTAGCCAAAAATTCTCTTATATTATTTGTGCTCTATGAAAGCAGAATGTCTGATCTGTTAATTGGAATATATAATTTTTTGCCAGCTATGTTTCTGGACTAGTACATTAATCTTCTAAACTATGCTTGGTTTCTTCTAATATCAAGTCAATTCCTTTCTAAGCTTACTTCATGAAGGGGTTTTCCATGTTTTTGTACCAAGTCTCCACAAGTGTTACTCATATAGAGCTGAATGGACTATTCATTCTTTTACTAAGGAGTTTCTTGGGTCCTTTTATAGACAGGCTTTGCTAATGGAATAAACTAAGAAGATGGGGGGCATCTTGGGAGAGAGAACAGCTGGTATGAAGGCCATAGGCAAAAATAAATTTTATTTCCACCCCCAAACAATAAGAGCAAGTTACATTTAAAACACTGATTTTTCTTGGAAGATACAGGCACACACAGAGAAGGAAAGAGAAGTGGAGGGTGAGAAGGAGAGGGAGGAGGGGAGAAAGAGACAGATTGGTATTTATGTGTGTATCAGAATGGTACTCCTGGAGAGGAAATGCATCTCTTTAGCTCTTCTTTAATGGGATGGGGGCTGGTTAACACTGGGGAATCATCTGAGTCCCCAGGGGCTCTGGGACTCCCTGAAGAGGGTGATTTATCCCTGATATATGGATGGAATTAGCGTGGAGAGATGAAAGCGTGGGAGTAAATAAATCTCTTGTGCCTCAACATTTGGATCCCCTCATCTGTGATCAAGCTCAATAATCAGGAAAGGGAGTTGAATTGGTCTTTTTTTTTTTTTTATCAGCAGTCAGAACTGATATGCTGGTGATCCTTTATCTCCAGAAGATAGGTAGAAAGCCTTCTGTGCATTGTCAAAGCCCTGGACTCCACCAAAGCTCTTTGATCTGGGAGGGGAGTGGATCCTTCTTACAAGAGCTAGAAGGGACCAGAAACCACTGTTCCCTTTTTTTCCCTCTAGGGTCTCTCCAGCCTGACCCTGGGGAGATCCTAGAGGCTAAAATGAGAAACAGTGGTTTCTGATATCTCAAGGAGACAGTGGAGCTGTACTGCACATGGAACTTCAGGGTGTCAGGAATGTCAGAAAAGGCCGTGTGTGCTAAAGGACTGAGCCTTGGTGCTGGGCCTGCACAGGTCAGTAGGCCCTGAGTGGGTGGAGTCATTCAGAGTCTCAGCCTTCTGCAGAGGCTTAGCCTGCTGTGCCACAGGCTGGACCTGAGCCACTTCCCTGAGGCAGGGAGGAGCAGGGCTGGGTCAACTGCAGTACAAATTCAGCGTTTGACAGTCAAAGACCCCATTGTGGCAGCAAAGAGTCACAGTGGCAGTGTGGCTCAGGCTGAGGGTAAGAATCTTTGTGTCTTTCATAGACAAGCTTTGAGGATAAAACAAGCTAAAAAAGAGGGGCCCTTCTGGGGTAGAGAATGGAAGAGTCTTACTGGGTCTGAATGACGTTCTTGGGCAAGGCACAGGACAGGGAGTGCAAAAGAGCAATACTAGCCATCTTGCCACTCAGGGACTTCGAAGTTTAATCAGTTTTGATTTAATTTGTTGAGATCAGAGTGACATGACTATACCTCAAATGTTGTATTATGGAAAAGTTTCTCAGTCAATAGTTAAATTATTGCTATTTCATATTCATTATGAAATTATATTTAATGTTAATATCATTCATCCTTATCACAGTATCACAAAACATAAATTTACCTCCAATTCATACCACGTTATGGGGTTTGAGTTTCTAATCTTATTAATGTTTTTTTTCAACTTGAACTTCTGAAAGTGTTGTCCAATTAGTAGGATATATCTTAGGGACTTAAGACCCAGAAGAAGGCACACAGCTCAGAACAGCAAAAAAACACTACCATCAAACAATGCTCACTGCTTCAGGTCTCCTCTATTTCAACCTCAGTCCCCAATTCCCCCTTTATAAATCTCTGAAAGATAAATTTTATCCCCGAAACAATTTTTATAGATCAAAGCCACATTCCAATGAAAATCAGGTAGTAGCATCTATAAATCTCAGACCCCAGGAAGACAAATGAAAATCTCAATATAACAGTAGTGGAAAGATTTTGTATTCTATAAACATTGGGAAAAAAACCTTTCTCCCAGTAAAAGCTGAATAAACTAAAATGAGATATAAGTGAGTCAAGTGAAGTTAAAAGCATTTGCAATCACAAATTTTTAATATGCAAAAAATAGTTAATTATAAACTTAGAATCTTTAGGGTAAGTGCACCCGTTTTGGCTTGTCTACGATAAGAATCATCACTATTGATCTAAGTATGCTTTGGCCATTTAACAATATGCATTTAAAACATGTCCAGAAGAATAAATGTAAGTGCTACGTACACAGCATGGGAGATAGCAATTACTTACCCTGTAGGCTGGCTCTCAAATTCTTCTGACCATTGCTCTTGAATATCTTCTGTGGAAAGATCTACATCCCGGGTGGTGGCAAAATTGAACTCGCTGCCTTCATTTCCATGGAAATAAATGGAGTTTCCATCGGACTGACAGCTATGCTGTAGTTGAAAAGAGAGCATGGGGTGGCTGTTGAATTGGTTTTGTAGCTGTATCTGTCTTACTCATGCATAATTAGAGTTTTTAGAAAAGTTATTATATTAGCTCCTCTATGATGGACTCTCAAATCAAAAGAGCTTGTTACCTCTTTTTTGCCTTGTTTAATTCAATTACAATTTCTTTCTAACTTATTAAGTTATCACAAAAAAGGGAGTCAAGAGGGCATTTGAGCTTTGCTATCTCTGTCTTCAATATGAAACAAGAATATTTTAATTGGAATAATTTCCCATCTTTACCACTGTCCTTATTGTGGGAATTAAATTTGATAATGACTTGTCATGTATTTTAAATTCTGTGGTTATCGGCTAAATAGCATTGACCTTTTCAATATTCCATATATTTCTTACTTGCCATTCAAGTCTTTCACAATTTATCTGTAAATGGAATATGAGTAGAACAGCCAGCTAATCTAAACATGCAATGCAGAAAAGGTCAAAGTAAACCCAGATATAATCACATATTCTCAACCAGTTTCTGAGTAAAAGTTTCTAACCAGACCTAAAAAGTGCATGCTGTCCCAAATGAGGAACTGAGAAACTATGAACTTTGTTAATCCCCAAAAGAACACATAAAAAATAAATAAAATATATTTCTTGTGATACTTTTTCTAATGACATTTTTTTCAGCTTGAAGAGAATAAAGGCAAGATCAAACTTTGGAGATAGTAAATGTTAGTTACTTTAAAAAATTATTATAAGTTTGCATTAACATTTTTTGGTAATAAGTCATATATAGAGAAATGCTTGGGGCTGATCATGGGAAGCTAAAACAATAAAAAGGAGAAATAAAAAGAGAAATGCTATATATGAAACATCAAACATTCTTTTAAGTTTTATATACTCTTAAAATGAAACAGAGATGAAAAAAACCAACTGGACAAAACCTATCAGTCATGCCCAGGGACTGTGAGTTCTGTAGGGCAAGGACAATGTCCATTTTGTTCCTTGTTATATTCCAGGTCTTAGCACAGTGCCTGGCATACAGCAGGCATTAAAAAATATTTGTTAAATGGTTCAACAAATGAATCAGTGAATGACATGGAAATATCTTTTAAGGTAATTATATTTTTTTAACAAGATAAATTTATTGTGTATGCCTAAGATATATAACATGATTTTCTAAGACACATACAGTCATGTACCACATAACAATGTTTCAGTAAATGACAGACTGCATATACAATGGTGGTCCTATAATATTATAATGGAGCTGAAAAATTTCTATCACCTAGTGATGTGATAGTTATCATAATGTCATGGCATGATACATTACTCATATGTTTTTGGTAATGTTGGTGTAAATAAATCTACTGTGCTGCCAATCCTATAAAAATATAGCATATAAAATTATGTATAGTACATAATATTTGAAAATCATAATAAGTGACTTTTGGGTGTGGAGGGGAGTGAAATATTGCTCTTTGAATATTCTCTTGAGTCTTAATAGAGTGACATATTACCAAAGAAAGGCTGCGACACACCCAAAGGAAGCAGCCATCCATCAGCGGGAGGTGGCTGGATGTTCTCTATCTCTTAGCAAGATGGGACTGTCACTCTATAGGAAGCAGGGTCTGGAGATGCACAGAACCCACACAGCTACAGATGGCTTGCTCTGCCCCTCACCATGCTAAGGAGATCAAGATATGATTTCTACCTCTGCCATTCTGAATAGAACCCAGTGTTCTCAAGGTTTGCAGTGATAAAATGCTCTTTTAAGGATATATGAGCCCATAGTATACTGGGCCTGTAAAACTGGGGATGGTCTTTGTGAAACCAGTGAATTCCTGAGCTATTTGAGAGCAATGGGTGCCCTGAGTCTCCATTTCTTTCTAAGGAGGTGATAATCATAGGCCCTGTATTTTGGAGCCTTAGCCAGAGTAGGGGGCCATATTAGAGTTCTCATTCTGAGAATGCCTAAATCAATTACAAGACAAGTTAGAATTTCATGTTAATTCTGTTTTAGGATTGGTCACAGCGGGCTTGGTGTCTTGGAATTAGCCTGCTTCCTAGATGCTCTCCAAACTACAAATTTATGCCTGAATGCATTCAGATTGAGATAGTGTCCCTGGTCCTTGCTTGCTTTCTATCTGCATTTCTGGCTCTGAATGGGAATCCACGGCTTCCTTGGTTAGGCATTGCTTGTGCTTTCCCCTAGAATCTAACTCAATTAAATTCAGCACCTACATGAATTGAAGAAATTAAGATTGGAAAAGAACAAAAATTGCAAACCAAAAACAATCAAGATGATAAGGACTGAAATCCCTCAAGCAGTTTCAGGATTGGGATTAGAAAGCGTGTTGAAATACATTTTCTCTACTTAATGGCTCCATGTTTTTGCAGAAGCCATTTAACCCCTCTAGGCCTCAGTTTCTCAGGTTGTAGAATGGAACCAATAATATCTTACTTGCTAGAGGTGTTGTTAGTGGCACAAATAATGTATGAGGAAATGCATTTTGAAACTTCTAAGTGCTATAAAATAATCATTATTTCTAAATATACATATTTTTTCAAAAACATGCTATTATATTCCATATGCCTAGCAAAGGTGATGGAAAAATAGAAGAGCATTTCAATCTATCTTCAACTATTTTTCATCAGAATAGTCATTAAAATTCTTTGGATCAACTTAAAACCTTTAGTAACATGCATGGAATATGTCCCAAAATACAACAGGCAAAAATACTGCAAACATTCATTCATCTTTCAGGGCAGACTGAATCATTAATTAGAACTTTAAAAGCCCTCCTCCAAATTTTGGCAGATTACCAAATATTCTCCTAAAACAGGAAAACTTAGTGCAAGATGTCTGATGCCACTTTTCTTACAGATAAGTTTGCATTGTATAAAATCGATCTACTATGTTAAAAATCCAGATGAAACATTCATTGAAAGTATGAAAAGAATTTTAAAAAATTGGTCTCGATTTTAATACCCAGCTATTTTTGTTCAACATCTATTCAAACTCCTATCATTTATATGCAATAACAATTAAAATCTAAACAACTTCAAAACCAATTAAATGTGTAACTTTGTAAGATACACGAGCTCTTGATATGAAAAAAAACAAGAATTTTTGGAATTCAGGACTATTTTATTTTGAGCATCATGAAAATCTACCAGGTTTTCTTTAGCAGATGATTCCAAATCACATGTGATTTCCTGAGCCACAGCTTTTGATTGACATATGGTGACTATATATCAAGCAACTAAGCATTTGGGGTAAAATAAAGGTATAAATTCTGCAGCTGGTTTTAAATTTTTATTTCTATTTCTAGCACTCTTAATGTACATTATTATATAATTATACTTGTTTGTACTTGTTTCATTATTTTAGCCTTGATCAATGACATACACTTTATGCTTCTAAGTACTAGTAGATTACCGATTTCTAAAGTCCCTTAAGTATGGCCCTTATGTGTTTCTCTTTGTCAATTAAAGACATTTTCCTACTTTGCCACTAAATGGATTTCCTTTACTTGACAAGCAGAACACAGTGTAACTAAGTGACAAGAATTTGCCATTCAGAAAATCATCAACAGGAAACATCAGTGCAAATTCCTCAATATAACAAGTCCTTGGCCACAATTCAGGATAGCAGTTTTCTAAGGTTGCTCCCTATACTCTGCTGAAAATGTTAATGACTTCACCTCTGTACTTGTAAAAGTGCTTACATTTGCCTCCACCATTGTTTTATTAGGTTTTCACCAAAGATGAACACTGAGGCACCTCTTAATATGATCTCCCTGGGGTCTAATGACCCTGATGATTCTTTCAGGCATCTGTAGACTTACCATTTATTTTTTGACGATATCCTTTTTGTTGGAATGAGGATATTGGGCATTTGGGCAATGCCGGCTTGCAGAGAGCTGGTGGCAGATGGAATGAAATCTGCCTGGTATGCCTTCCCCTCCACATGAGCAGAGAGCCATCCATTTCCTCCATTAAGGAGTTGTCACTCAGCCCACCCAGCTGGAAGACCATTTTTGATAGCCAAGCTGGCTGGTGGCAGACAATTCAAATACAAAGTGCGCTTTAAAAGGAAGCTAAAACATCATTTGTAGGAAAATTGAAAATGCATGGCTTCCACCACAGCCAATTTTTTAATGACTGTAATATTTTAAGTGATTATTTTTGCCACTTCAGATTGCTCCTTGGAGAGGAGAGGTTTTTTAATTAAAATCTAGGCAATGCAAACAGATGAGATATGAGGAACAGAGGAAAGAGAAATAAGATGAATAAAATTAATTAAAATGGCATTGTTGGCAGAGTCATAAATTAGCCACTGGCTGGCTGGAAATAAAATATCTTGGTATAGGAATTGCTGTATTAAAGTGAGATGTGTGCTAGAGCTATTGGAAATTGACTAATTTATAGTCTACATATTATTGTGTTTTTCAAGTCTTTTACTATGCTATACCCACTATCATATAGAAATACATATTTCCTACATCCCAGTTCAACAGACTTTAAAGGCATAGACTTTCACGCTATATTAAAAGAAAAATTAAAATAGAAAGAGAACGATTTCTTTCATGAGGCAAAATAAATTTCTATCATTTTCCACACATTCAATTTCTAGGAATTTAATGTCAGTTAAAAAACTGAAAACTTGGCTATAAATACAGTCCAGGTGCAGGAGGGCTGAAGTGCATTTTCTCTAGTCAACACAATAGATTCAACCATGGTGAGTAATTTTAGGGATCTTAAAGAGTATTTTTTTCTCATTAATTTCTGGATTCATTAAACACATTTGAACTACTTTGTACTACGATTTTTAAAGATTAAATTTATGGTATATTTTGTGACAAGTGTGTAATTACTTGGCAATAATTATGACAGCTCAAGAATGGCAATAGTGACGGATTTGAATTGGAGTAATGAGAGGCAGAATAACAATGTAAAATTCCAAAGGGCAGTTGTTAACCTTGTCTTTGGGGATCAACTTGACTTTCACAGTGTTGGAGGTTTTCAGACTTGCCTCCTCAAATTAAGGGCAAAGATGCCAGGCACAGTGTGGGAGGCTGCAAGATAACATGGAGTGGCTGGGTTTTATAGTAAAATAAACCTGGCTTTGAAAGTTAAAGCTGTTTGATCTTGGGGAAGCCATTTGGCATCTCCGAGCCTCTGTTTTTTCATCTGTGAAATGGGGATAATTGTGAGCATTAGATAAAATACTGCAGGGAACGTGCCTATAGACTGCTGAGTCTTAGGAAATTTGTAAACACTATTTCCCTCCTGATTTTTTTTTTTTTGCCCCCATCTTCATTCATTAACAAACCTTACTTTAATGAATGTATGTCACTATGCAAGCTATTGTGCTAGGTGCCATGCTAGGTACAAAGATGACAGAAACTGTAACTATGTTTTTAATGTTCTTTTGGAATAAATTTCACCTACTGAATATTGTGTTAACTCAATTAGTGATTGAATGTGTCAGCCTCAGACCAAATAAATAAGGCAAAAGATACATTAGGCAGGGAGCTTCTGCATATTTGTTTAAATGATTATTTTCTCTATAAATTATCAAAATTAGTTGTTTCTGTGCTATTGTCACTCTTGTCAGGGCGATCTGGCTCATTTCCATGTTTCACTAATGTTATTCCACATTAATTACTGTACAAATAGGCCTCATTGGGGGGAATTGTGAAAAGCACACTACTTACATTTAACCCTTCAGCCCCAAAGTACTCTTATTAGCTTAACAAATTATATTCTGGCTCATTCTACAATATCATGTACCCACCTCTTGGGGGAAACATGACAATAAGAGGAATATGATCCAAAGTGAAGAACATCCCAAGCAAAGGGAATTTAGGTAGACAGCATGCAATTAACCATGCTGGAATCTGGCCAGGAAATCATAGTTAACATTCTGATTCTTAATGAAAACAGACATGGGAACATGGGCTAGCCACAAGTCTAACTGAGCTCAGGTTTATCCTCATTAGAAAGCCACCACTCAAATCCCTCAAGTTACACATTAGATAGTTTCCAGTAGAGTGATAATGCAAAGCACATTTCTGAAAAGTAAATCTGATTTTCTCTTATTTGTCCTGTATATTGACAGAATATAAAATCATCAAGTGAATTGCTGAAACCTTTTTTCTGAGGTGTCCAATCAAACATTGCATGGAAGATGAATTAGGTATGATAGTATTGCTGTGCCAGGGGGTTATATTCCCAAAAAGTAGGTTTAAAGGTGAATTCTACCTTGAGTGTGATCTTCCCTTTCACCATTTGTCTTAGATTTTTTTCATTAGCCTTAACTTGTGTTAAGGCTAAATTTTTCAGACAAATTACATTTTTTTCCATAATTTGATATAATGACCTTTTTTCTCCATCGATGATTCAGCAATTGTGACAACAGTACTAGATGGGTGACAGCAGAAGCCCAGAATAAAAGATTCGGTTCTTATTCAGGACTGGAGACTTGCCTAGTGTCCACTGGGACAATGAATTTGGCAAATGCATAAGGTACAAGAGCAACAGAAAATTAATAGACTCTTGTGTTCAGATTTAATGCTTCCCCTTAATGGGGTGTTGATTTACCTAACGTCTGCTGTCTTCATTAGGGCCTTTTGATGTTTGTTAAACTAGAAAAATTGTCTTTATTATTGGATATTTATCAATAGTAAAGGTAATAAAGGGGAGGCAGTCAAATTCAAAGTAGTAGTAGAGGAAACATTAAGATATGATCCTTCTAAATTCAGTAATTTAGTTACTCCAAATCTTTGATATTAGTTTGCAAAATTTAACAAATTACTTTTTTAAAAAATAAAATTTGTTTTAAATACATGTGACCAAATCACAGCCTATTCTAAAGGAGAAACAGAGTAAACAGACATTTAGTGCTGATTTACTTCTTAAAACAAGTTGACATAAATGTGTAGAAAAGGTAATCTGGAATTCTTTGCTATCCACACAATGAACTAGGGTAATAAATAGAAAAAGATTAGTAGGTGCAGGCACAGCAATCAGAGTGGGAAGATTTCTTAAAAATAAAAAAAATTTGTGGAAAGTACCTATCTCACAGTGATATGCATTTAATCTGTAGGTCAATTCCAGAGTTGACAGAAGCCAGTGATTTATGCCTTTGCAAGCTGAGGGTAACCAGGATAGCTGAGCAGATATAAACATTTATTAACTGTGAGTGAGCAAAGCACTCTTTCTTTCTCTTTTGAAAACACAGACACACACCCACACAGACACACACACACCAAGTGTTCAAGGATGATTCATGCTTTCAAAATAAAAATTTTGGCTGCCACCAAAGATGAGCGTAAACAAATAAAATGAAGCAGCTGCCAGACCAATATTCACTTCCATGGCATATTGATCCATTCAGAAACACTGCTTCATGGGGTACTATTAAAGGATGAGGAAAACAGAAAAATAAAAACAAAAAGCCCTGCTCACAGTTCTTTCCAAATCAATTGTCCCTGGGTTCTCTGCGACATGCTTCACTGACCTTTGCAGCTCTTGATGATAACTTGTGGAAAGCAGGCAGCTGCAGCAGCTCCAGGCTGACCCTCTGAAAACTTACATCTAATGTTTTTCTTTCAACTTAAAATTAAGAATATTCTCAGATTGCAGGATGTGTATTGTATTTGAGGAGTTGGGAAGAGATGACTTCGATGGACTTGCCTAGATGTTTCAAGAGTGACTAAGGAAAATTGAGCACTGAGCATCCAGGGATTTTACAGACACAAAACGATCATCTACTCTAGGTATAAAACTGGATGGCAAGATCTTCCTCATGGTGCTGGCATCTACAAAGCATTCATGAAATGCTATCAATACTTCTACTATCATTATCATTTACTACTAGTGTTATTATTATTATTATTATTTTTTCTTTTTGAGATGGAGTCTTGCTCTGTTGCCCAGGCTGGAGTGCAGTGGCGCAATCTCGGCTCACTGCAAGCTCCGCCTCCCAGGTTCACGCCATTCTCCTGCCTCAGCCTCTACGAGTAGCTGGGACTACAGGCGCCCGCCACCACGCCCGGCTAATTTTTTGTATTTTTAGTAGAGACGGGGTTTCACTGTGGTCTCAATCTCCTGACCTCGTGATCCGCCCGCCTCGCCCTCCCAAAGTGCTGGGATTACAAACGTGAGCCACCGTGCCCGGCCGACTGTTGTTATTATTATTAATCACTATCCAGTATCTATGTAATGTTCACGCCACTGCAAGTATCATTCCTGGATATGAAAATTCTGCCCAAGGTGATATGCTGAATCTTGTTACTATATGTCTTAAATGGAAGGAGTGAAAAAAAAATCAGTTCATAGCCTTTAATCCTTGACGGCAAAACCAAGACCATTCTCACAGAGCTGGTGCACTAGATGTTCCTTGAGATTAATCATTCCCCCACTACAGGTAGGAAGAATGTGCCTTTCGTTCTTAAATGTGGAACACCCACCCACAATCACACGACAGAGGCCCTGCCATGGCAGGAATAGCTATTCTAGTAACTGAAGATGATGAGCTGATACAGTGTACCCCTTATGTTTAGAATAGGAGCAGCTGGAAAAAAATACTTGATTATTCTAGAAATCATATACACAAGTACAAAGAAGGATTCAATATTCTGTGAAAGAGGGCAAAATCATCATAAACAACAGTTGTGACAGGTGATTTGATACTGAGTGAGTTTCAGGCACCTTCCTTTGCTGAGTGCATGAGCTGCTTACTCTGGGAGATTACTAATGAGGGTGGCGCTCTGGGGAGCTTTTGAACTTGTAGCACTATATTTATTGGTATTTAAAGCCCTACCTCCTTGGTAGTGAACAAAGGGCTGCTTAGGGATTTGTGGGAAATAAAAAATTATGATGGTAATTAGAAGCAGGATAGGAATATGGTACACCTTTTCTTCCACATGGGAAGTTCTCTGTAAAAACACTGCAAGATGAGTCAGGCAAGGCCATGGACTTGGAAAAAGAAAGGAGGAGAAACAGATGGTGACATAGAAGAATAGATTAATTCTGTAACCATTTATAGTCTTCCTCAGCTTTCCAACCCCAATTCAAAAAGCACAACAAATATAAGGCCAGGTTCTACATTAAAAGCTGATAGTATTATACATCTATTTCATATTAATTACTAAAAAAGCCAACAGATGGTAAAGCCTTCTACCAACCCAGGGCTGATTTAAACTTGTGACCTATAATTGCAATTCTCCAAATCATATAAAGTCCTGAAGCTAATTACTCTATTTGAAACTATCTGGTCTTATATCTGAAACTATTTGGTCTTATATCATTCTGCCCTACTTGAGATAAACAAGAATAGGCTCAGATGAAATGGTTTAGATAGTCCCCCCCAACCCCCGAAAAACAGAAAGAAATATCTAAAGAAGACAAGAGTAACATGTACTGTGAATGACAATGGTTTATTTTTCTCTTTTCTATTTGACCTACCACTGTCAACATTATTTTCAAGATCAGCAGTGGAGAGTTTACATACTCACTACTCTGTGTATTCCCTTGTTTTATTGACAGTAGCATTAAAAAAGTCATTCGTAGGCCGGGAGCAGTGGCTCACACCTGCAATCCCAGCACTTTAAGAGGCCGAGGTGGGTGAATCACTTGAGGTCAGAAGTTTGAGACAAGCCTGGCTAACATGGTGAAACCCCATCTTTACTAAAAGTACAAAACTTAGCCGGGCATGGTGGCACACGCTTGTAGTCCCAACTACTCAGGATGCTGAGGCACAAGAATCACTTGAATCTGGGAGGTGGAGGCTGCAGTGAGAAGAGATCATGACACTGCACGCCAGTCTGGGCGACAGAGCAAGACTCTGTCTCAAAAAATAACAATAAATACCGCATGTTCTCTCTCATAGGTGGGAATTGAACAATGAGAACTCATGGACACAGGAAGGGGAACATCACACTCCGGGGACTGTTGTGGGGTGGGGGGAGGGGGGAGGGACAGCATTAGGAGATATACCTAATGCTAAATGACGAGTTAATGGGTGCAGGAAATCAACATGGCACATGGATACATATGTAACAAACCTGCACATTGTGCACATGTACCCTAAAACCCTAAAGTATAATAATAATAAAAAAAATAACAATAAAAACTAAAAATAAATAAAATAAAAAATCATTTGTAGTTAATAAAACTACAATACTTTAACAGTATTTACTATTTAATATATTCTTATTTAGTCATGACAACATGAGGTGGATACTATTATTATTCCTGTTATAAGCAAGGACACTGAGAGGTTAAATAGCTTACCCAAGACCACATGGCTAACAAATGGTTAAGCCAAGATTTGAACCCAGACCAGTTTTAACAATTGTGTTATCTCCAGTCCCTTTCATAACATTTTCAGTGTCTTTAAGTCATCACTGAATTAAAAATTAATCTTCCTGCCTTATAAACTAGATCCTCTTGATATTCTTCCAGCTTTTCTAGGTTGTCTGAGATCCTGCCCCAGTGGGATCATGAAGGGGCAAGGAGCCCTCAGCACAAAAATGTTGTATTCATTAGCCAGAGATGCAATGCTAAGAGAGGAAGCATGCATGATCTGCCTGAGAGATGCTTTGGGGTGACTGAGCCCCAGCTTTGGTGAAGAGTGGGAGGATTTCCAGAGAACCTACTGGTAGATTCAACAGAAAGCCAGTTTTGATCACTTGCCAGGCCCAGGAATCAGTGCCAGCTCACAATAATACCTGCCTCTTGCCTCTTCTTCTTCTTCTTCTTTCAGATCCAACCCTGGAGGGTTAAGGATCTGAAACTAGTTGGGATTGGGGGTGGTGAGTGAGGAGGGAGAAGGAGCTGACCACTGTCCCCATTTCTACTGCAGGAGACCTACGCTGGAGGTGAGCAGCAGTGGATGAAATCTGGAGCTTGCATTATCATCCTTAACAGATCATATTGATAGTGAACTGAGGTATCTGGGAGACTACAGTAACTAGATGACTCTTTCGGTCTATCAGCAGTCTTGGGACCTACCCTAGTTTCATGCAAAGAGGGCAGGGATAAAGGAGCTGCCACAGCAAATTTGAATGACCAGTGGAAAAAGAGTGGCATTTTTTTTCTGTCACCTGTCCCCACCCCAACAAGTCCTGTTTCTTCAACTTAATGGTTCCACTAGCACAAAGAGGAGGGAGATATTAGCTAAGCAAAACTTCTCAGAGACAATGGCATTTGAACTGAGCCCCTAAAGACGGAGGGGAATTACCAGGAAGGGAATAAAGAAATGTGGAAAACCACACCTAAGGGAATGAGAGTGAGAATTTCTGAGTTGGTTGTATTTGTGACACTGGAGCACAGTGGATCAGGAGATGAGGATGAAAATTAGGCTGGATGACTAACTACAATAGCAAAGACTTGGAACCAACCCAAATGCCCATCAATGATAGACTGGATAAAGAAAATGTGGCACATACACACCATGGAATACTATGCAGCCATAAAAAGAATGAGTTCTTGTCCTTTGCAGGGACATGGGTGAAGTTGGAAGCCATCATTCTCAGCAAACTAACACAGGAACAGAAAACCAAGCACCACATGTTCTCACTCGTAAGTGGGAGTTGAACAATGAGAACACATAGACATAGGGAGGGGAACATCACACACTGGGGCCTGTCAGGGGGTTGGGGGTCAAGGGGAGAGAGAGCATTAGGACAAATACTTTATGTATGTGGGGCTTAGAAGCTAGACGACGGGTTGATAGGTGCAGCAAACCACCATGGCACACGTATACTTATGTAACAAACCTGCATGTTCTGCACATGTATCCCAGAACTTTTAAGTATATGTAAAAAAGAAATATAACAAAATCTAGCAAAATAAAAAAATAAAAATAAAAAATAAAGGATGAAAAAAGGTTAAAAAAAAAGAAAGAAAATTAGGCTAGATAAAAATTGGAAAGGGCCTTGAATTATAAGTGAGGGATTTTGGCTTGTATCCTCTAGGCCTACATAGGAAGTCATCAAAGGTCTTAAGCATGGAGGCAGCATAATGTAATTTGTGTTAAGGAATGATGCTAGAGTTTTTGCCAGTGGCATCCCTTTGGATGATCCTTGGTTCCAACATCTTGCCAGGCAGTTGGCTACATTAGACTGTTGATTTCTCTTTCTTTATTGTTCCAAGGCCCCTACTCTATTTCACCTCCTCTGTAGATTACTGAAAACACCTCCTGCCTTCATAAGAGAAATATTTTAATACTTCCTTAAATACACAATAGGTTGCCCATCAGTACCTAAGATAAACCAGTAACTAGAATTTTCAAAACAAAATCAGCTGCTACAATGTGGAAGAAAGGGAAGCAAACAGTGCTTGGGCTGCACTTGCTAAACTGTAATGTATAACAAAATCAGTCCTCTGGAGGAAGGGACAGGTGGTACGCACGGAACAAAGCTGGAGCAAGATCAAGAGATGTGAGAAAAACAAGAATCTTTTAACCTACAGCCAGAGAGTGATGGGGGAGAAAACACACAGATAATTTAACAGGTGGATGTTGGGAAGAAACACAAGACAATCAAGAAGCATGTCAGTTACTCACTACTTGTGAGAGCAAAGCTATGTGGCAACTGAGAGCAAGAGTTCTAAAGTCAGTTCCTGGATTTGAATCCTTATCCTGCTACTGGTGAGAGATGTATTTTGGACAAGGTATTTAACACCTCTATGCTCCACTTTCCACATATGAAAAATGGGACTAACACAGCATCTTCTTTACTGGTTTATAAGGATCCAGTTAAATGAGATGATGATGATGATGATGATGATGGCAACGATGATGATGATGTGTGTGTGTGAGTCTGGAATAGTGAGTGCCTAGAAGAGTAAGTGTTCAATAAAAAGTAGCTTTTATTACTTGGTCAAAGGTAATCCTATTTGTGCTTGGAAATTTTTCCGTAAATAGCTCCATTTTATAATTAAGCATTGCTGTTAGATATACTCTTTGAGATAATCAAGATGGAAACACCTTGGAATTTTTTTTGTCAGATCACAGCTCACTGCACCTTGAAGTCCTGAGCTCAAGCAATGGTCCCATGTCAGCCTCTGGAGTAGCTGGGACTACAGGTGTGCACCACCATGCCTGGCTATTTTTTTTTTTTATTTTTGTAGAGACAGGGTCTCTCTATGTTGTCCAGGCAAGTCTTAAACTTCTGGCCTCAAGTGATCCTCCCACTTTGACCTCCCAAAGTGCTGGGATTACAAGCATGAGCCTCTGTGCCTGGCCATCTTGGAAACTTTTAATGAGTAGGTTGAAGAAAAAATACAACTCCAAAAACTAAAAGTCCAAAATAAAGCAATGTTTTAAACACACCTCGTAATCAATAGGAACACTGAGATATGCTTTCTAATTTGCTGTATTTAGTTTTCACCTCAGAGGCCATCAAGTAAAGAAACAATATTTGACAAAGAAGTTGCATATAGTCTAAAGAAACAATTTTTATTTCTAGAATTCCAAATCACTTGGCAAAAGCCATTCTTTCATTCTCAGATGGTGGAACCAAAAAACAAAAGGGCAGTCATGTAAATGAATTAAAATGACAAATTCTTAGATTTTATTAATGCATATTTGAAGTTTTAAAAAGAAACATCAGAGAAAAATTTCTACTTCACGGCCAAGTCAAAGATAATATTATAAATCATTACTACAATAATTTTTTTTCCCTTAATAGACATAGGTCACTCAGCAAGTCTCAAACGTGTGATTGGAAAGCTTATGAGTAGGATGAGGGACCACAAAGCAAAGCATATTCCACATAAAGTTGTAATATAATTAAAATTACTACCGAAGCAAAACCACACTTCATGCATTTTTATCATGGGTAGAACCAAAGTACATGCAATGAGAAACCGAATAGCTAATTAGATTAGTGTAATGGCTTGTAAAATGAAACAGAAAGTACATTTATGCCATAAAGGGTACTCAGACCAAATGATAAATGATCATCATGGCAAAATGATGTGAATCCCAGGCCCCGAGGTCTCCTGGGTTTATGCATCTGCTTGCCAGTGTTGAACAATGACAGCAGAAATTCCTCTTTTAATCAAGTGGTAGTGGGATATGACATACGCTATTCTGATGAATGTTTTTTTCTAGACTCATACAAAAGAAATACATGGCTCTTGAAGGAGCCATGACTTCAGACTGCATCAGAATAAATTTCCATAAGGTTTACTGCTTGTATTGAGCAAAGATGATGCCTGTTCCTAATGTCAATTATTATACTTTCAAATTAAAGCAACATGACTAGGGTTTGACTTGTTAAGCAACAAATCATTTGCATCAGGAGAGTTCCTGTGTTGAGGGTTCACCAAATAATTTGTAATAGTTTTTCTGGTACTCAACTTTATTATTAAAAGGAGGCGAGCATTCTCGATCTTTCTGTTCTACTTGCTACTTTTCTTGTGATCCTCACCCCTTTCTAGCTCGGGATGTTCTGTAAGCCATGAGACACATGTTAAAAAATTCTCCAAGCTGTGTTTGTATTTTATTTTCATAAGTTGGAAACTTGAGAGGATACAGTTGAGGGTCTCATGGCATTTTCATATCACCTAAGTGCAATTTCGTATTCCACGCACTCTCCGGGCAGGCAAGCCCATGATTTGAATCCCCATTCATAAGGCTAATGACTGCCAAATTTGGATCTTTCTCTGAGCTTCTCACCCAAACATCTAACCTCCCACCAAATAGTTCTTCTTGCTTTCCCTCAAGATAATCAAAATTGATATGTCCAAAGGGACTCACCAACTTCCTGTGAACCTGCTCCTTCACTATGTTTCCTTTTCAATCAATGGCACCTGTCCATCCAGCTGCCTATACCTTGTCCCTGACATCTATCATTCCTTCATCTTCTCAATATGTCCCCAACCTTTTCTGTTCCCTGCCCTATAAATCTGAAATAGCCACATTTTTCCATCCTCTCATTCCTAATTCTGGCCCATATGATCTCCCATTGAGCTACTATCATAAGCCTCCTCTTTGGTCTCCCTGCATGCACTCTTTCTTCCTTCCGTTCAGTCCTCTATCCTCAAAGGGATATTTCAAAAACGAATATGATTGGCTCCTGTTTAAAGCACTTCAGTGGCTCTCTATCACCTTCAAGATAAAAATTCAAACTCTACAGAGTCTTGCAAGATCTTCAAGGTCTTGTCACTGGCCATATCTTCAGACTTTTCTATCACAAGTCTCAACTTAAAATGTGTTAGACAACTATTCTGCATTTTGCCCAAGACTTTTACTTTGTGCTCTCACCTTCCAGCCTCAGTTTGGGCTGTTATAACAGAGTACTATGACTGGGTGGCTTAAACAACAAATATTTCTTACAGTTCTGGAGGCTGGAAAGTCCAAGACCAAGGCACTGGAAGAATTCATGTTCGGTAAGGGCCACTTTCTGGTTCTACAATGTGCTCTCTGGGGTGTCTGTAACCTTGTCACTTAATTATCTCCCAAGGGCCCAACTCTAACGCCATTGTATTGGAGTTAGGATTTCAACGTATGAATTCTGGGGAGGTGGAGGGATACAAACATTCGGCCCACAACACGGCCTTAATGCATCTGATTTATAATTCTAGACACATGATTCCTCCTACCTGGCCCACTCCAAATTACTGTTCAGTCTCTACTTGGAGTCCCTATTCTCCTACCCTGCCTTTGTAACCCCCCAAGTCTGGATTTGGTACTGTTATACTGTAGTTTCTCAATACTCTGAACTTCCCCAGCAAATCATAACCATTAGGCTGTTTCATATTTGTATGCTGACATATTTAACTCCCCCAAACTAAACTGACATCCACACAATGGGAAGAGACACATCTGCCTTTTTGTGGTTATATTCTCTGGGTTCAGCCCAGTACACGGCACAGTGAGTTCTCAAAAATACTTCTTAAATGAATGAATAAGTGAATGCTTTGTACTAATGATTTTTCCATCCTTAGAAGGTAGGGTAAGATAAATAAGTATATTATTATCTGTTCCTTTAATAGTGGTTTTGGTAAAATAGCTATCTTTATACAATTTGGTTTATTGAGCTTCACTTTTAGAAAAGAGATGAAGGATTAAAACAACCCGAAAGTCAAAAAGAGCTCTAACCTTAACTGTAGCTCCTGGGAAGAAAAGCCAGTTGCCTGTGTCCACTGGGTCGAGACTATCTTCTAAAACGACTTGTCTGTGAGCTGAATTGATGATCAAGATGTTATCTAAGGCCCAGCAGGCTTCATACACTTCACCTACACGAAGATTTTCCTGCTTCCACTGAAACTGGACATTCTCTCCTTTGGCGTCCTCAGGAAGGTAGAGGATATGGATGATTGTGCTGACATTGGAAGGGGCTCTGGAACATATAGAGAGATGGCAAGTTTAGCAATGTTGACTTTTTCTTTCTTAGAGATGAATTTTGTTTCCTAAGATTGTAGTTTCATGATCTCAAGAATGTTATATTTATTACAGATAAAATAGCCACAATCTCATAGCCCTTAAATCTTTTAATATTTGCTGACTATTAAGATTTTCATATTGAATGATGACAGTTCAAGTATTAAATACCTACAGAAGGTTTACATGGAACACAAGTCAGGCACTAAGTATGTTCAAGTAAGTCAGTAAAGGAAAAATTAAAGAGAAAATGGCACACACTGTTATGGCTTGTGTAAAAAAGTTACAAATCACAAAGTATATCCAGCACAATTTTTTGCACATGGTAAACATACAATCTAAAACAGGTTACCCAATAATAAGGATAAAAAGTATAACAGTGTGATTTTTTTTTTTTTTGAGACAGGGTCTTGCTCTGTTGTACAGGCTGGAGTGCAGTGGCGCTATCACAGATCACTAACCTTGAACTCCTGGCTCAAGTGATCCTCACTCCTCAGCATCTTGAGTAGCTAGGACTACAGGCATCCATCACCATGCCCAGCTAATTTTTAGTTTTATTTTTGTTGAAATAGGTCTTGCTATGTTGCCTGGGCTGGTCTCAAACTCCTGGGCTCAAGTGATCCTTCTGCCTCAGCCTCCCAAAGTGTTGGGGCTGCAAGTGTGAGCCACCGTGCCTGGCAAAGCTGTGATCTTGATGTTGATTCTTACTTTGAAATTATTCAGCTATTACAAACCATTGTGTGCAATATGCTTAATAATCAATCTAAATTATTTTATTTCTACTAACTAGATATGTTTTCAGATGTTTAGTCTATATGAAATGTGAGATTTGCCATAATTAAATGCTCTCACTTATAATACCTCATAATTTCACACAGATCATCCTTAAAAACATGATATAACATGATTTTTTATATTACCTCTACTAGAATCTAGATCCTTCTGCTATATAATAAAATATTTTTATTAAACATTTTCTTCCACCAAAGTATAAACCTGCTGTAGTAAAAATGATTGCCTTTGCTAAGATTAAAAGTGGTACTAAAATGCAAACTAGTGGTACCCTGGGCTTGTCATAAATCAGTTTTGAAAGGACTAGAGAAGAGCCATATTTCTCACTCACCAATGAAGCACATATATATCTGTAAAATTGTCACCATAGGTTATAGATGGTGTACCTTACCTTTGGGGGTAATCAATTCTCTTTTCTTTTAAAATATTTCATGATGACTATGCTTTTAGCTTCAAAAAGAATTGAATTGATGAAGAGAATATATTTAGGTAGTGATTGGGAGCACTTTCACTCTAACCTCCAATGGTAAGGGAAATTTGCATTGGTTTGGTACATGGCCTAAAACTGAAAGTACCATTTAGTGAAAAATAGATGCGTTTAGCTAAACACAATCTTTGTATGTTCTAATTAAATATGTAGTTTCATTGTTCATCATATCAAAAACATGTAGCTGTTTTCCAGTAAGAAATATGTACCATAATTTACTTAAACTATGATATATAGCATACTAGAAAGAGAAAAAAAATGGAGACATAGGAAAATTTTTCAATATTCTATGCTTCTTTGTTTAAAGCCATTTATATAAATATTTAATATGAATGCATTTTCATAACTACTAGAAATTACAAAGAATAGCAAAATGTTCTGTTATAAAATTGTCACAGCTCAGCTTGTATCAGGTGCCTATACATTACATTTTGTCCTGACACAGAGAGAGACAATCTATTAAAATCCATGAGTTAGAAACACTTTTCTCAGTTTTCAGTTAGACTAAGGATTTGTGAAGTCTTTATTTTATTATTGTTATTTTTAAACACCACTACCAAAGAAACTTTAGACAAACTGGCTTAATATTATACTGACATCCTAATATTTATTCTGCTACCTTAAATAATACTTTAATATGGAAATATAATAAAGAAAATAGCTAGTAGAAAAAAAGAAAACTGTCACAAAACCGCTAAGAAAATATTCCACTTCAGTTATGCTAATTTAAGAGCTAACCCAATCATAATAATCACTTTATAAAAGTTTAAGGTATTTTTTCCTTTAAATATCTTACACCTAAAGTAAGTATCCATTTAGAATTTTATTTCATGGTTTAAACTGTTCAGTAGTGGCAAACATAATTTGAGTTTTGCTAATCTAGCCAAATCTTTTTAACATGAATGAGTTTCTTCGTCCTCAAGCATCCTACCTTATTTTCTTATTGAGGGATATTTTTTAATAAAGAAAATGTAATATGTAATTACAAGTCGCATCACAATTATGATAACAGAATTTTAGAACTGGCCTTAGGGAAGTTAGAAAGGATGTGACAGAACTGGAGATTAGATGTAAAAGGCCCTGTGGCTATTAACTCAATATCATCAAGACTGGAAGGGATTTAAGTAGTCATCTGATGTATTTCCAGACCATAAGGCAGGCCAGAGTCAGCCCACCTAGAGCAATGCGTGGTGATATTTTGTGGAGAATGCTATCAGAAAGCTATGATTGCAAATTTACTTTTACCAAAAATAGTTTGTTACAAGTACTGCTGATGGGAGGAAGTTCTGAATGGAAAATGACACTTTTAATAATATCTTTTCCGAGCAGGGCCGGTCATAATATGTGCATCCATAGAATTCAACATAATTAACAACCAGAGTCCTTTTTACCCTAAAGAAAAAGTTAGTGGTGGATTAAAGGCATATAGGAGACTAGAATTCCATCTATGTCAGAATTTATGAAAAAACTTTAAATTACAACAAACCTAATTTTCTCTAGCTGAATCCAGTCCGCAGAGTTATTCTTGGCATATAACACGATGATGCTGGGGTCTGAATAACTAAAGCGACATGAACCTGACCCTGTAAATAGCAATAACAATAAATTTCAAGGTTAAAAAATGGTGCAAATACATATTATCTTTTCTGATAAATATTTTAGATAATTTTTAAACTACTAGATATTTGTCTGGTAACTTTCTCATTCTTCTAATGATGCTGAAATTTCCTGTGATCTGTTCTGGTAACTACCATTTGATAAATAATCTTAGGAACCAGAAAAAAATGTAAAAGAAATATAAATTGCAGATTTCTTTAGAGATACATGAACTACTAAATTGTAAAATAAATACTTAGTGCTATGCCAAGAAATAACTAAATATTATGGGATGACTTATAAGGTCATTATGTTCTTGCAAGTTAGTATCAATTAGGAGTGATTATATTAAATGGTACATAAGTCATTACATTGAGGAATAAAAACACCATTATTTTTCTGTGTGTGTATTATCTAAATGATGAGACAGTACATGAGAAACTAAAATACTGTAAAGAAAATTCAAATACTAAATGAATGAGTACTATTATGGATGTGATTGATATTACTCTCCCATAGACCAGCATTACAGATTTAAAATATAGATTATGTCCCTTTGTGAATATTTGGTGATTATTTATCATTAATATTTTCAATAGTGGAAATACTAGCATCAAAGAAAAATTTTAAGCTGATAAGAATTTGTTTCTACATGTTGAATGAATTCATATAATAAAGCATAGTATGACTACAATTTCAAAGCTCTCAGAATGCCCAAGACAGCCCTGAAACATTTGCTAGAAGTTTATTGTAATGGATGTAGCAGAAATTTTTATACTATCTTTAAAATGAATGAACCAAAAGAAAAAAAATAGTGCAATTTATGTTTAACTTTCACCCATCTGATAGAGGAGCCTCAGTTTCAGCAAATGGCATCTGTTGACAATTTTACATTTGTAGTGCTCAGGGGTTCCAAGCTTTAATCAGACTCATTTATTTTATTTCAGTGGTGTTTAGTACAAAACCAGTTAGTTTGTAATTGCCAGAACTGGCAATGTACTAAAAGGCCAAACAGCAGTTTTCCTAGATTTATTCTCACAGCCAAAATGTAAGTTGAAAAGCATGAAAGAAAAGGATATTTAAAGGAAAGCTACTTAGCAACCCTGATCTCAAATGGAAACCCACCTTATGCTACTTTAATTGTTGCTAAAATTCTACTTCTCATGAGCAGCTGCTTAAAATAAATATCAAACTGTGCAACTGGAAATGGTGACAGGCAGGATTATGTATAGGACAAACTTCAATGCAAACAAGAATGAGGTCTAGCAGAGAATCTGTGATTTAGAAGGAAAGTTCAAACTATCCTCAAGAATTTAAATGTTACTCGTGTGCTTCCTTTACGTCTTACACACCATAACTACTTAAAAGCAAATGTATAAGGTAAATCTCTGAAAAAGGAAAGCATTCAACAAATGATAGCCAAAAATGTTCCTTACAGAATGCAATTTCTTGTGAATTGTTTACAAATTAAGAAGAGAGAAGGAAAACTGATATACATCAAAATAAAAAAGTGTCTAAATATGGCCTTGATGACAAATATGACTTCTCTTGTCTATTTTCTTATGCTACTATCTCAGCGTCATGAGGTTAACTTTTTTATGCATCTAGAAAACAAAAAGGCACCCAGCAGATGACTCACTTTTCCTCAGCCACTCAGTCATATTTTCTTATATCTAAAACATTAGTTTTTGTTGAATGCATCTCTTCCTTGCCATTGTCAAGGGACCCTCACTGGCTCTTGCCAGATCTCTGCAACAGTGATTAGTCAGTCTCCCTGTCCCAGCCTCACCGGTTCTCACCCAGCTAGTGTTGCCAGTGCTCTTTCCGCCAGTCAACAGAATCATGTTACCTCTGTGCTTTTAACAATTCCTCAGTCCTCTGAAGAAAAAGCTGCACTTCCATCCCCAGTAGGGTAAAGGTGCACAGTTCCTACAGATCAAACGTGTACCCTGAGGAACAGAACTGGCCCAGGGTTATCTTGAAGCATTCATACATAAAAAGATGACCAAAAAGGCAAGGGGATTCCAACAGAGGGGTAGACAACTGGAACACCATGATTGGGGCTCAGGGTAGGAGTGGTCAGCCAGTGGAGAGGCACTGCCCATGCCAGAGGAACTGAGGTGGAAGGTACCAGCTGGAAGGAGCACCCCCCAAGAGAGCCCTCAGCTTTGGAAATCTGCCTCACTCAGAGGCCACTCCCACCAGACTACCCTTTCAAACATACCAGGCCAATGATAAATGATTCCCTACTCCCGCCCAGTGTAGCTGCACGCTTAACTAGGCAAGCTTTTTCTTCACAGAAACCCTCCAAATTGCAATCCCATTGTCCCATAGACTTTGGTCAGCAGAATAAGTTTTGTTCTTGCCCAGATTGAAATGGCTCCTTGATTCTGCCTGGGGTAAGAGGAGGAAAGAGTTAGTCATTGTTCACCCCTTTCTCATGTGCCCAGGTGCTTAATGTCACTCCTGGCTCCCTGTACCCAGACACTGTGACACCCCTCAAGGTACCTTCTTAGGGAATGAGGAGGGAATGCTAAGCAGGCACCACCTGTAACAGGCACTTCTTTATTTTCTCTCTTAAATCAGAGATATTTAATTGCCAAGTTGAAATTTAAAACCAGAAAGGAAGGACAATTTCAAATGTCAAATGCAAAATATCATCTTACTTGCCTGTTCGTTTCCCTCCTTCAGGTCACTTCCAATGTAATCCTTCACTCTGAGGCAGCAATTTTTTAAGGATTTAAGGAGTTGTTGAAGGAGGAGAGGTAACGGAGAACCTTGGCTATCAAGGTATGGTCTGAGAGGCATTGATGAATTTAAACTGGTCTAAAAATGCAAACACTTTCTTTTGTTCTTTCAGGCATATGAGGAAAGCCCATATACTTCATTTTTACCCACAACAAGTGTAAAATTCACTAAGGGTTTCTAAGGTTTGGTAGTCATAAATAAAATTAGCAAACATCCTGAATTTACTGAGGACCCCACACAGTCTAAGAAATCTGGCCCCCATACACTGATGTGCACAGAATACTTCTATGCCCCCAGTTTGGGAGAAGAAAGGATTTTTTTTGTGAAAGGTAGTTGGTTCCAGTGGTCTTGGTTATCAATTCTTGATTTTAAATTGACAAACAAGTTGGTAAATGATAAAGATAAACCTAGTCATAGCAACTGTCACATTATCACGTTGTTTACTCAACCCCATAATATATAAGGCAAATTGTTATCAATTGTACCTATGAATTTGTCATTTTAATAACTTCCTTTGTATGATCAAGTATAAAAATTCTGGCTTTTAAAAAATTTCTAGCATTTTAATGTAAAATCCTATGTATACGTTCATTCTTATTAGGTTAACAATGTAAAGCATGTAATTACAAAAAATAGGAACACAGATTATAATGCCCTCACCTTTCACCACAAATCCACACGTACCATCCTACCAGTGTTTTCTGTCATCCTCCTCTTACAGTGGATGAAATATTTCTGTTATAATCAAAGGTTAATTTCCTCATGTGGTCTATCTAGATCTCACCTCCCCTTGCTTCTGAAGAGTCCTCCACTCTTCCTCCTGCATCATCAATTTCTCACAGTGATTTTCCTGGATAATGTCTATTATCTTACAAACATCTACCAATATACAACTCATCTCCTACCTAAAAAAAAAAAAAAAAAAAAAAAAACTTTCTCAATGTCACGCCCCCACCTTCTGCTCCTTCCCTTCCTATTTTTGCTCCCTTTTTGGGCAAAACTTCTCCAAGGGGTTGGCCATCCAGTGATTGCCTCCACTTTCTCACAATCTATTTTATTTTCCCCACTCTATCCAGGCTTCTACTCTCAAGTATTCCGTTGAAACCACTCTTGGCTAGTTCCCAAGTCACTGGGGAGTTCATGCTGCCAAATCAACAGATCGTTTTCCCAAATTCAGGTTATGTGACTTTGCAGCAGGATTTGTCAAGGCTGATCCGATATTTCTGGGATGTTCTCTTCTCTTCACTTCCACCACCCTCTTGATTTTTCTCCTGCTTCACTGGCCATTGCTTCTGAGTCTCCTTTGTGGCCCTTTTCCTCTTATTCTTAAATATTTTTATTAATTTAATTTTTAATTTATAATAATTGCACATATTTATAGGGTACAGTTTGCTGTTATGATATATGTATACATTCCAGAATGATTAGATCAGCCAATTAACATATCCATCACCTCACATACTTCATTCATAACTCCTAAATGGGCATATCAATCGTAGTAAGTCAAAATTAGAAGTACTGATTTTCCAGCAACCAAATATTCCGTGTGCCTTTTCATTTTGAATGACACCACCCCAAATACAAACAAACAAACAAAAAAACCTAAAACACTTTGGTGTTTAGGAAGAAATACAATAAAATTGTAACCTGATAGAAAAATGGTTCTCTAATTTGTAATATGATGAAGTAATGAGAAAAATCTGATAGTAGGTGTATCTTATAACATATCACCTAGCCTTAAACAGATCATACTTAATTTTTCTTATTTGAAAGAAGTCTACGTGATAATGAATTCAATGCTTATTAGCACTAATAACAATTATACATAATTTTGTACTCCACTTTTTAGAGTAAAATTGCCTCTGACATAAGATATCTTCTAGAGAGGCATTATGTGTAGGGTTAGGAGAATGGATAGGGGAGACAGGCTGCCAGGGTTGCAATCTGAGCTTTGACACTTCTAAGCTGTGTGGCCTTTGGCAAGCCACTTACTTTTTCTGTGTCCTAACTTCCACACTTGTAAAATGTGAAAAATGACAGCAACTGCTTCACAGAACTGTTGTAAAGATTAAGGCATTAACACAAGAAAAGTACCTAGAAAACAGTTATTGGTGCATTCTATTTAATGGACTTTAGCTATGATTGAATATTTTAAAATTTCATTTCATAAATTCATTTATCCCAGAAAAAGGAGGTAATGCCTGATCGTATTTGTTCATGGGCTAAGTATTAAATTCATTACTGCTTACTAAAGAACTTACAGTACATTTTTCCTCTATAGTTTCTTTTACTTTGGGCTATTTCCCTGCCTTAACTGGACCTGCTATAAATTCAATAACGATATGAAAACCAAGACCTAACTGAGTAGCCCACCTATTTGTTAGCATCATTGGTAAATATGCTAGTAGGGAAAGAGAAGAATCTCCTTTTACTTGTTAAAAAAAAAAAAAAGGAGCTGCTCTGAGAGAAGGCTAGTAAGACAGATTAGGATAAAGAGATACACTTCATAAGGTCCATACAATTGCTAGAGCGGAGTTAAAAATTTAATTGTGCAGTTCTAAGCATTCAAAGAAACCAGAAAATCTGATTAGCTAGAAATTTAATAGCACCCATCCAAAAAAATTTCCAGCAACTCAAGAGAACAATTATAGGGGTTATGAACAGATAGGCCCTGCTATTAGTAGGCATTTCTACTTTACAAGTAAGGAAACTAAGGTAAAGACTTTAAAATTTTCACCCAAGGACACCTACTAACAAATGAGATACAGAATGGAGTAGATATGAACCCATGCTTTCGACTACTTCACTATACTTCTCCTGGTGTACAAAACACCCTTTCTTCTTCTTGTTTCTTTATCTGTTTTTACAGTAGTGCTATATTTTCAAAGGGTACATGAACATATTAGGACGGGTTTATGTGCCGCTGCTTCTACTCAGGCTCATGACTTAAGGCCATAATGGTCTTGTTTTTGATACAGAGAGAAAAACCAAAAGGACTGAACCTTTAACCCCCCTGCTGGTCATCATCTCAACTCTCTCTCAGGTTTTACCATGGGAGAAGATCACAGAATAACTGAACCAAGAAGAAATACCATGTGTACTTGGGCATCACTTTCTCTGCACATTCCCTGATCATTCCTCTCCTTTCCCTGCCCTCATAGCCTGTCACCCAAACCTGTAGACCCTCCTCCTGCTCATTTGTTTATAGACAGGGGTCTGTCTCACTATGTTGCACAGGCTAGAGTGCAGTGGTAGGATCAGAGTTCAAGCAGCCTCAAATTCCTGGGCTCAAGAGATCCTCTCACCCCAGCCTTCCAAGTAGTTGGGACTACAAGTGTGAGCCACCACACGCAGACTTACATATTTATTAAATTTATACTCGTTTTTTCCCTTCACCACCACCTCCTTAGATCATCTTTCACCCAGATCAATGTAAGACCCTCCTAACCGGGTGCTCAAAAGAAATACACACAGGTTAACCTTCTAAAGAATTTGTTTATTATGTATTTGCTTAAAAAAAAAAAAAAACTATGGAAAGGCACTATAAAGAGAGCTAAAAAAGTTGCATTCCAAGAAAAGTAATATCCCAACATTTCCCAACGCAATTATCTGAAAAGTGTTAACCTGACATAATATTGCAATCATAAATTTAAGATACACATGTAATTCATATTTGCTTCCTAAATAACACATTCCATGATGGCTTGCAAATCTATTCCTTTCTTCTCTTTTTTTTTTTCTTCTTTTGAGACGGAGTCTCTCTCTGTCGCCAGGCTGGAGTGCAATGGCGCGACCTCGACTCACTGCAATCTTCGCTTCATGTGTTCAAGCAATTCTCCTGCCTCAGCCTCCCGAGTAGCTAGGACTACAGGTGCGCGCTACCACATCCAGCTAATTTTTGTATTTTTAGTAGAGACAGGGTTTCACCATGTTGGCCAGGATGGTCTCGATCTTTTGACCTTGTGTTCCACCCACCTCGGCCTCCCAAAGTGTTGGGATTACAGGCACGAGCCACCACGCCCGGCTGCAAATCTATTTCTTTTTTACAAAATTTTGGCCTCTCAGGTAAGCAAAACAAACAAAAAAACTATTTCTAAAGTCACAATTTTACCATAAAGAAACAGTATTTACCAGTGTAAAACAGTACCCTGTACTTGTTATTTAAAAATGATGGAATAAAAAGAATGACAGATATTTCTATACAGTTGCTTCCTTTTAATGTTGGAGAGATTAATCAGTATAATTCTAACAAATATTTTATTGTAAACTTGGTCTGATCTAGGAACTACTTTACCTAATCTAAAATTACAACTGAAATAGGTATCCACTTTTACTCTGGTCCTATTTAAATAGTACTGTCCCTGGTATCATTTAGAAAAAAATAGACAAGTAACTTCCCACTTTTGTCATAGGAAGCCAGGCCAAGATGACGAAATAATCAATCAATTCATCAATGAGTCGACCAACTATTAAAAGTATCTCTTATGTTAGAGGTACATGTGAACTCAAAAGCCTAGTTGCTGTCTTGTGATTCAGACTCATTTCTTTTAACCTCAGCTGTCGATCAGAAAAAAAAAGTAGGAAAAACAAACCTCTCAACAGCCTTTCTCACTTAAGAAGTAAAGCATCATTTAATACTGACATTTACATAAGGGCTGTTGTGGCCACCCAAACACCAGTAGGTATGACTCTTAACGCTGGTTAGTTCTTCTGCTGGGTTAACTCTCTTACACGATTCCGGCCTCTGTTTAATGGTCACGCCCCTCAGAGGCCTTACCCTGGCCACCTGTAATAAAATGCTAACCCCATCACTCACTGACCTCTGATTTAATTTTTTCATTGCATTTATTACTCCGACATGTCCATTTATCTGAAGGTTGCCTTCTCTCACCAGAATGTTGGCCCCTCCAGAGCAAAGATTTTGTTTCACAAATTCTAAGTGCCTTGAGAGCTGCTTCACACAGAAGAGGAGCTCAATGAACACTTGAATGAATGAAGGCAATAAAGCCCTTCCGAGACTCGTCAGTTAAACTCCAGGAAGAGTGTCTTTTGGAAATACAATAATACTATTATTATTATTATTAGCTTTTCTGTAGTATTTATTTTCAGCAGGATAGGGAGATGGGGTGATTTATAGCCCCTGTCCACTATTATACACACTGATGCTCTTCTAGGAAGAGCCAGAAGGACAGCATCTCAGGGTGGCACCAAGTATTATCTGGGTAACAACATCACACGGTTCTGCCAATGCTACATTTCTGTTCCTCTGTTTAATATCTTTCCCTGGTGACAAAGTAAGCGACAAGTATAAACTACAACTGGTTAAAGATATGGCGACTGCTTTAATATTTCTTGTAAGGGCTGCCTTAACTGAAACAGAAAACATAATAACCATGTTTTCAGCCAAACTAAATTCCTGCCTAACTCACGGTTCATTGTTGTTACCCAGTTCTAGGACTTACGACCACAGTGGTAAGACATTTAAGAGATCACAAAGATGAATGTGCTTACTTGTGAAGGGCCCAGGCAGCTCTACTACTACCCATGGTTATGTGGGGAGTTCAACTGGCAGAGAAAGGACTATATGGCTTGACTCCCAAATCAGTGCTCTTTTCCCTCTGCCCATTTATACCAACAGTAAAAGTTGTTTGTCAGTATATATGAGTCATAAAGTGATGTGCATGTGCTGTAGAATATTCCAAATATAAAAAAATAAATCCATGGCTTAAAATATCTACATTAAATAAAAAATATTGTTTTGCATTAATGATTATTTCTTACTGAGAACCAGAACAGTAGCTATAGCAGTATATAGAAATCTCTATGGTCCCTATAAGACAAGGCAAATGCAATAGAACATCAAATAAAGTGAAGATAAGATGTAATCAGAATTTGAAAGGGAAAGTTGAGGCAACTTGCAAGGGGGATAAGAAAGAAGGAAATGTCAATAAGACAAATGTCAGAATGTGAACATATATTTATCAATGTAACAAATCTAAGTGTAATGTTCAATTCCAACATGCTTGTCATAGACAGAAGAGGATTTACCATGAAGCTGATGAAGCTTCGGCTTCATGGCCTTCACTTTGGTTAGCACTGCCTAAGGTCCTGGGAGAAGCTCTAGCAATATAGTCTGATGGCCATATTTTATAACACCTGCAGTTGGCTAAGATCCTGTCTCCATTTGGACTACTCCTTCATCACGTTGCCCCTCATGTCAGGAGGTGTCAGAGTAGACCTAACTGCTTTTGGGATTCTGCTAAGAAGAAGCTGAGTTGGAAATACATTTATTTTGGGTTAGTGTGATATAGTTATGTAGTTTACTTTCCATTTTGTAGTCTAGTGATTCTCAACATAAAAACAGCTTCCAGGAACTCCTACGCCCACTGTGCTGATGCATCCAGCATCATGACTAAAGGATAATGATGATACACTATTTAATGAGTAACGTCAATTCAGAGAGCAGCTAAGATTAGTCACTACACAAAGGAAGTTGAAATGTCCTGAAATATAAATAAGAGAGAGGTTTTCCAATTCTATAATGATTCTAAAAATCTAAATGACATGATCAATAAGGAGTTGCAAAGGCAAATATTAAGCATCAACTCTGATCTAACAAGCTAGAGGCAGAATACCCTTTCTATTATTTCCAGAAAATATTACAGAATTGTTGTCACAGGAAAGGCGATTTCAGAGTACACGGCCGGCCGGGCGTGGCGGCTCACGCCTGTAATCCCAGAACTTTGGAAGGCTGGTGGATCACGAGGTCAAGAAATTGAGACCATCCTGGCCAACATGGTGAAACCCCATCTCAAATAAAAATACAAAAATTAGCTGGGTGTGGTGGCCCATGCCTATAGTCCCAACTACTCGGGAGGCTGAGGCAGGAGAATCGCTTGAACCCAGTAGGCAGAGGTTGCAGTGAGCCGAGAGCACGCCACTGTACTCCAGCCTGGCAACAGAGCGAGACTTCGTCTCAAAAAAAAATAAAATAAATAAAATAAAAACAAAAATAACTAAATAAAAAGAGTACACGGCCAAAAAGATATATGGAAAAAAGTACTATAGAATATTTCAGGCAGTTAACAAAAATGTTATATTTCTTGATTTTGTGAAGTTTGTGGTACAGTCAATTTTGAACAATTTGTAATTTGTTATTTCTTTTTGCATTCTAAATAAATTTTCACATTTGTACCTAATTTGGAATGTGTAACTGTATTTTTTTCCTTAGAGAGAGACCCTAACCCTCACCCAAGTGGTAAAAGCTTCAAAGGTGGACCCACACAACTCAGACCCACCTCTGTACAGAGCTTGTACTGCACTACATTCCTACATTTCAAAAATGCAGGTCACAGAGCAAGGGAATCCAGACTACAAAGTTCATTTTCCACTTTACTTAGCATGGCACAATCAAATGTATTTAATGACAGGACAAGAATAAAGATAGAACAAGAATTTGAAATTTTTGAAATTCCTTTCTTCTCTTAAGGCAGGTTTGACTCAATTAAAATATTTATATATGGAAATGAACCATAGTACAACTAGATTAGAATTGATGAAATGACTTTTAAGCAATGTTTACACACACAAAAAAGCTATTTTTTTAAAGGCAGGGTTTTGCTCTGTTGCCCAGGCTGGAGTGCGGTGGTATGATCACAGCTCACTGCAGGCTCAACCTCCTGGGCTCAAGGAACCTCTCGCCTCAGCCTCCCGAGTAGCTGGGATTGCAGGCACCTGCCACCATACTTGACTAATTTTTTTGTATTTTTTGTAGAGACACGGTTTCACCATGTTGCCCAGGCTGGTCTCAAACCCCTAGGCTCAAGTGATCCACCTGCCTTGGCCTCTCAAAATGCTGGGATTACAGGTGTGAGCCACCACACCTGACCTGCCATTCAGTTTGGACTGTGTTGTCAAAATGAAGCCTACATTGACCCTCATAAACCTCATTAAACCTCAGGGACTCAAGCCGGAGAGAACCAGAAACTTCCAAGGCGTGCTAACTGGAATGTTTCTGTGCTATGCCGGCCTGGAGAATCCTAAAGAGCTTTTAGAGTTTATAATCTCAAGAATACACAAGCACATGAACCTGCAGCAATTATGTACTAATGAAATGCAGCCATATTAAGTACATAAAAATTCTGCTCATTGTGCAATAGCCTATTTACCGTAATATGCATGTAATATATACAGAGCCAGGAAGTTTCCAAAATTTACAAATAAACTTTGTCTTTTCTTTCCATCCCTCTTGAGTACTTGGCATAACAAACAATATAAAGAATAGCTTGATTTGATATAAAATCAAAGCCACTTAAAAATATAAATATTAATAACTCCTACTGAAAATTAAAGAGTTACTTCCTCCCTTGGAATAATAGCCATATAGGTCCATAATCCCTTGAGGTTAGATGAATTCTATAATTCAAATAACTTAATTAACTTATAGATTTCCAAAAGGTAATATGGTGCATATGCCATGCCTAGAGCAGCACTCTATAATCCAACACATTAATACTTCTGCAGTGAAATGCATGATAATTCACATAAGTAACAGAAATAATGGTCATAAATAGCTGTAAATCCTTTCAACTCAGGTCTTGCTGCCAAATGAATTCAGGTCATGTCAAACTTTGCCACCATATACATTTTTTAAAAACTGGCTTGTGATATCTCCATATTTTTTGTAATATGAAATTACAGATTAGGGATTGTGAGTCTGTATCTTCAAGAATTTCATCTATTCTGTTTTACTTTTATAGAAGGATCAGTCAATTGGTGTTTAGTCTCTCAAGGCCTGGGTAGTTTTGGGTAGGTTTTTTTTTTATTTGGTTATATCATTCCCCATCAATCCCAGGACTTTTCAAAGTAAATCACAGTAGAATGCAATAGAAGAAGGTACTGTTATCTTGGGGATTGGTAGTGGTTGCTGGGAGCAGCCTCTTTCCCCAAAGCTCTGCCTTAAAAATGAGCTGCCTTTTCAAATGCAGCACAGGGCCACAGAAGGAGAGAACTGATCTCACAGAATTTATAGATGGGGAAAATCACTGCCAGAAATCATGCCTCTAGATAGCCCAGTGGGACCCATAAATACTGAAGGCTTGAGGAGCGTCTGGACAGAACCCTGTTGAGGATTCCTGCAGCGCGAGTGCTGCCACTGCCACTACTCAAAACTCAGACCTCAGAGACAAGCGCAGCTCTAGGAGCTGCATGTAAACAACAGCATTTGATATAGAAAGATCATAAAGTTATAGAATGGATGCAATCTGGCTACTCAGAACTCCCTGCTACAAACTACAACAACTCTTAGCAGGATCAGCACATCCTTTCCTCTTTTCTAGATAGATAAATGGAGAACAGCACCATTAACTTGAGGTTGCAGTGAGTGGAAAGAGAGAAAGAGATGAATGGACAAATTTTAGGGAGCTTTTAAAAAGCTAGAAACTTACTCTCAGGGGATATTACATGTTACTCTAGGCAAGTGCAATTCAAGAGCATTCAAGAAAAAGACTTGCCTCATGCTACATTGAAATGTGAAAAATGTGATAAGCAACATGAAGATATTGGTATAATAAGCAGTTCTGGCATTTATCCTTTTTTTTTTGGAAGCTAAGAGTGAATTTTGAGGTCAGTATTATTCACAAGGGAGAAAATACTCTTACTCTACTCCCCCAAAATTAAGAAACACAGTAAAAGCTTCTTTGCTACTTTGCAATTCTTTTTCAAATAATTCTGCCCCAAATAAGACCATTATTATCCAGATTATCAATAGTTTGATAGTTCTATGAACAGCACTGTAGAAAAATGATTATGTCATACTTAGATTTTTATTTCCTTCTTTACCATCTGCCAGAAAATCCCTAAAAGTATTAGCTTTCTTGGCCCATGGCATCAAAATAATCTACTGTTAAGTAGAGCAACATCTTGATGACATGGCAAGTCTAGGAATACTAACTCATGAACAGTATCTAAAATATGACTCCCAGTTTTAAGCATATAATGCTGTAATTTCCAGGATGGCTGGTTTAATATGGTTTTGTTGTTTTGTTTTCTTGCTGTTTTATTCCTATTCCTCTCCTAGTACAAAAACCTATGCTATATAACATTTTAGGTATCTGAGCATTTTGTTTAATAACATGACTATCTAAATAAATTTGTTCCATTAATGTTTAGATTTTATAAAATTATAATTGTTTATTTTCTAGTAGCTAGCTTCTTGCTTGATAATATTCAAAGCAAATTGTTTTTATTACTCTTATTACCTCACTGTATATCATATATCCACAGGGTACTTTGGAATACAGAGTTCAAGACGAGGGAAAATCTACTGGGAAGATGAGAATTTGGTCCTAAGTGTGCTATTTTACCAATTCTCTGATCACGGGTAAAATAAATGCATGAGGAATGGCTACATAGGGAATGCGGTTGAGTCAACGGTCTGCCTGGTTGGTATGCTCTCAGCTGCTGTCCCCGACGTCTGACAGTGTGTGCACATCCCACCATGCAGAGCAGCTTCTGGCTCTCATGAAATACAGGCTCGATTTGCCTCGCCTATGCCTGCATATAGAGGCAGCTCATGCTTTGTCAAAGTTCAGGGGCTGTAGCCAAAAGGGCAGCAGTTTGATTCATGGGTAAGAAGCAGAGCAGGAAAAAATGGTTACTGTATCAGATAATGCTTTGTGGCAGCCCAGGAGGGAAGTGTCCTGGGGCTTCTCAGTCCCAAGTGACAGGGATGGCAATTGTGACTGAAAAGAGCCCACAGATATTACTTTAATTAAGAACAGTTCCATTCTGCATGAACAGAAATCCTCTAATTACTCTTGGATCTGTCAAGAACTGTTCTTGACAGAGCAAACAAATTTAATTTTGGTAAAATATGGTCATCAAAGTTAAGATAATTCATTATTTCATGAATAGAAATTATACATTTAGAGAAATGAATATGTCCAAAGTTTTTGCTCAGCCTAAATTACCAATTAAACAATTATTTGGATAAGGAAGTCTAGAGTTTATGTCTGTACCTCTGTTTTGCTCACCAAAAAATACTCATGGGGGAATTTAGCGTTTATTAACTGAGAAAACATATTTCAAGAACAATGTTGTATGGGGGAACATAATATGCAAGCAAAATTTTCATTCTACGCATCTACTAAAAACTGATATTAAGGATTAAGAGAGGTCAAAGAAAGTAGAAAAATAAAGTCAATAAAAATCTTCAAAAGTATTCTGTACTTGAACTAAAAACATGCTTCGTTTATACTTGAAATACTTTTTTTCATAATATATAGAAAAAGAACCAGGTTCTAAAAGCAACTGTCTTCCACTTTCTGTTTTATATTTATGTTTAAAATGAGGCTACTAGTAATAATCTCTGTTTTGACTATCAGACTTACAAACCTTTCTTTCTGGCTAAATGTGACAGTGCGTGATTTATTGTACTTAATATTTTGTCCCTCAGTCACTTTCCTGGCTGAATTTCCCAAACCTCATTAGGGGACTTCTTCCAGTTCATGGCAGATGGACAATGACCACAGGATATAAAATGAACAGCTGTCCTCCTCCCTGCTTGTGCCTTTCTCCCTTCCAGTCCTATCCCTCTTCCCTCACTTCCAAAATATTTGTATTTCTTCATTGTCACTGGTACTCCTACCATAATGGAGAGAGGGATCCATTCTCTCCCAATTTATGGAATGCCAAGCCACGTTCCAACCACTTCCAAGTGCCCACCCCCTGCAAGTTTTCTCCCAAGCCCACAGTAGAGAACTTTTGCCATGTTGCATGAAACACAAGGAAGAGAAATGTGTCTGGCTTTGCCAGGTTCCCTGCCAGGCCGTCCTCCTTTCCCCAGGGCCCACATAAACTACGCCCAAATGCTCATGCCTGGCCCATTTTCTAGGAGGACTAATCCCCATCCTGGGCAGCAAGTGTTAACTATCTCCCCTCCTCCACTCATGGCAATCTGGAGACAGCATTAGTTTCATTGTTGCTGTCTGGCTCTGACCTTGGTCCCCAGTTCTTAGCAGGGCTCCTGCGTCTTGTTCTTCTTACAGGGTGCCATTCCCCTAACCTTCACCATGACGCCTGACCCTCTGGTGGTACCATGCCTGCTCTTGTCAATCTCTTTCCCAAATAATGAAGTCCTCCCTCCAGCCCTCCCTCTTTCCTGGACTTTCGAACAAATTAAAATCTCATTCTCCTCTGTAGTCTGCATCTGTTAATCAGCAATGTTTATTGCCATACTTGTTTTCTTCTCCCACGTGGACTCTCCCCTCACCCCCTCACCTCTATTTGATAATGAACTTCTCAAAGATTGGGGCAGTGTCTTAGGCTTTGCTTTCTCTACAGTGAACGTAAGCACATTATGATACATATAATAAACATTCTAAAGATCCTAAAGATCTTCTCTTTGACAGATGAGTCCCTGGTTAATTGACAAGAAACTGGAAACTGCAGGCTCAGACTAAATTCTAACAATGCCCATGGATTTCATTTAGCATACTCCCTTGCTTCAGAAGTGAAGAATGAGGATAGTATTCAGCACCAGTGTGGAACAGTATGAAATTCCTAACCTAACCTAGGAATTCAATTTAGTTACATTTTTTTTTAGTTCTAGGTGTGAGCCAAATTCTGTCTTACATATAGAAAGGGACATTTGTAAGTTCCTTAGCCCTCAAGGAATATTTAAGTCAGAAAAGGTGAAAGTGAAAATGTGCAGAAATGGTCAGTGTATCTATCAAAGCAGAGTGAAGTACCTGTCATAAAATAAATTCAGAGGAAGTGGGGCAACGGGATGAGTTTTCATGGAGGAATGGTGTTTGAGAGACCATTTGGTCTACATCAGTAATGAATTTCTTCTCATCCTGTAGTTCACTGCTGTATTCCTTCTACTACAACAGTCCCCCCAAAATGTTAATAGCACAAATTTATGAATGAATTACTGACATTTTTCTAAGCCTCATTAGATGAGTGACAAATTGAATATCTCAAAAGAGAAAGGGGATAATACCTATGTCAAATTGTGTATTTTAATAATTCATATAAAAATATTTAATTATCAGTTCTAATAATTAAAAAACACAATTAATCTCAACAATCTTTGCCAGAACTTTGGGCTTAGTGGTATTTTACAGGATTTCAGAATATTTTCTTTTGTTACTTAAGCTAGGGCTTAAGAGTTTGGGGTGAGGTGGATTTGAAATAAATATATATTTATAAATATTATATATAAATATATATGTTATATATATGTATTTCATTTAAACTCATTTTTAAAAATAAGAATTCCCTAAAAACGTCAATTGTGGGATGACAAATCAGGATACCCTGCATCATAATCAGTTTCACACCTTTGCTTACCAAATTTTAGTTAACATAGAGGTATTCCATATATATTTCATTTTTTGTTTTAATATAGATATTTGAAGATCTGAAAATCAAGTCTTAAATCTTAGTTGAATACATTTACATCAAAGAACCTTACCCTTAAAAAAAACGTGTATTTAACCTTATAAAACATATGTATTATTTTTGCCATTAAAATTTTCTAATGTTTCATTTATTTTTGTTTTGGGCTTAGGTCACCAAATATTTTGTTAGTCTCATACTCAGAGGTGTCCATGTTTCAGAAGAGGTGTTCACTATTTCACAGTAAGTTCCCCAAGGTCTTCCTCACCAGGGAGAGTGATTCTTGAAAAAAAAAAGAGAATCTAATTTTAAATATATTTCAGTAAGTTCGTGGAGGAAATGAGCAATAATTCATACCAAGATATGGAGGGATCGATTTCTCCTCCTCTTGAATTATCTGTTCTAAAAGAGTTAAGAGAGAAGTTCTCTACCGAATCAAGTTCTGAGTAATTAAGATGTTTATGAATTCGGCTCAAGGGAAAAATCAACTGCTTTTCTTATGCTAAATGAAATATAATATCTTTTACAAGTGACATTTTATCCTTTACATCTATTAAAGAAAAAACAATACCAGATCTCTTTTCTTTCACAAAGCAATATTCCAATTTAGCTAAAAGTATTTTTAGCTTTTGTAATTTCCAGTTTTTATTTTTCAAAATACACTCGTGTAAACAGACTGGCTCTCATTCATCTCTGAGACTCCGTAGCATGTACAGTACAGAAGGAGAATAATTTAGGCCTAAGAACATTTGTATATCTTAATAAATATAAAGCATTTATGATTTAATGACTTCCGTCTGTCTTGAAATGACAAAAACAAAAACAAAGTAGCAAAAAAAAAAATTAAACACACGTACAAAAATAAAACCTGAATGTTTAGGACATCCATAAGTAAAACTCAAGAGAAAAGGTGCTAATTCTATAGATCATGAACAAATAATAGATTCTAGTTAGCTCAGTAATTACGTACTGATAAACACATGCATATATATTTCTGTCTACTTGTTTCACTTAAAGCATAGCTTACTGGTGATTCTGTTTGTTTCTGGGTAATCTTTTCCATTGACTGTGGTCCTCAGATCACCTCCCCCAAATCCCCTCTTGGCATGATATGTCTGCATCACATCAGTTTAACACTCGGTAACATACTATTATAGATGTCTTTGTAATGGTTACTTGTCACTTAGGCAAGAAATATTTATGAGCATCTGTTTATTATGAGTCCCTGGGTTAGTGACTGAGGATACTGTGATGGACAAGATAGATTTGTCTGGCAAGCCAAACTATTTATTCTTCATGGTGTGTTTTTAAATGCTTTACCTTTATTCCTTGTTTGGCTAATGAATCCTCTTAATCTGATGTAAGAGGTAAGCTAAATTGAACAAGCATATTACTTGGTAAATTCTTTTAGAGTAACTCAATGCAGATCTCTATCAAGGAAGGGACAAGGTCACCCCTAACACAACTACCCAAATAATTTTTCTGAAGAATTAATTTCATTCTATTTCTCTATTGCTTCAGAGAGAAAGAGGTTCTTTTGCAGACCTCTATTAAATAATTAAAGAACAACATCATTTTACTTTTTAAAAGTTAAATTAAATGAGTTTAAAACCTCCATTTAACATTTATCCCTCTATTAAATAAGTTGAAGCCCTGAGCTGATACAGATGAGTCTTCAGATAGATGCAACTTTATCTGACATTGCTCATAGCTACCAGGCCAAGTTCCTCTGCTCTAGGAGGGCATGCATGTTCCCCTCCGATGCCTTGCCTGTGTTCACTCTGCCTCTTCACTTGAAAAACCTTTCTCTGTCCTTTCAAGTGACTCAGGTTGTTGGCAGGGATTCTCCTTCCTAAGAAGCCTTCCTAAAGGACCTCATTAGGCACTGCCACCCTGGGGACCTATACACAGACCCATCCTGTTTACAACAATGCCACTTTTCTAGAGATTTCATGCTAGGTATGTACCCAGTGCCTTCTACTACATTGTTAAGTGCTGTAAAAACGTTCTGTTTTCTCACTTATTTTGTTTTCTCAGAGTTGAAGCCAGCTGAAGCAAATACTGAGCACACAACAAATAATCAGTGAAATTTTGTTAAGTGAATGATGGACACAAAGTACTACCGGCATTTCCTTTGGACCCTCAACCCTGCCTGAGAGAGCAGAGTTCAGAGGCATCTGTAGGATAACACTTTGCAAGGGTGTCATCTCAAATTTTTCTTCCTATCCCAGAGGAAATCTAAAGGAAGCGGGTAAATGCCCCTAAGGCTACAACTATAAATTCCACAAGTTGCATCTAATGAATCAAGTGAGGATGGTAGCAAATTGATGTCTCAGCACAGAAATGGATACGAGATCTTTCACTGGAATGGAAAAATGAAAAGTTCTTCTAAGAATACTTTAGGACACTTTCCAAGATGATTTAGCTGTGGATAACATGACAAATTTCATCTTGCAGAACTGCATTTTCAGGATTCTTTAACTTTAAAAATCATTGGTTAAGACAGCCTTACATTTCTGTATATATATGTATGTGTGTGTATATGTATATATACACGTACATAATCTATATGCACATATATAATATATATAATTATATAAACACATCAGATACACACATGTATGTATACATATATAATGTAATATATGTATATATTGTATATACATTGTGTGTGTGTGTGTGTGTATTTGAAAGAATTGAAAGAGTATTGCTGCTAAACATTGGCATGATGGACTTTATTTGAGACACCCCTTAGTAATTCAAGCAATTTTTGTATGAGGAACTTGGGAGTCTTTTGGATAACATTTGTTATGCAACTGAAAATGTTTACAAGAGCAATATGAAAGTATCAACACAGTAACTTCTCCAATTGTAGCTATATATGCCCAATTATGAACATAACTGACCACTTAGGTCATAAATAATAATAGAATTCCCTAGAAAACTGCTTGAATCATTGCGTTATACAGTGAACATTTAACATTTAATATCCTAAAGGACTTCCTAAGGAGTGATACTAAAACTAACTGGACATATGTAACCATATTATTAGTATAGATTTGGAGAAATCCACAGTACACAAGGAAATGTAAATGTTGAATTGTTAACATATAGTTTTTTATAATATAATCTAATTTTTGAACTGAGTATAAATAAAATGGCTATTATGGCTGCTATTGGATTGGTTGGATTCATTTTAATTGCTATTTTGGTATCTGATTACTATGGATACCCACAATTACGGCATTTCTAGAATTTGTGAGTGTACCTCAGTCTGGCCCTCACATCACCCAAATAAAGAGAATGATGTCATACCCTTATACCTCATAAACATCCATATAAACAAATGATAATGAGATACACAAAACATTTCTGGGAATTTCTGCCGGCTATACTGTATTCACCACACACCACCACACACCACACAACAGATGCTTTGCTACTACATTGTTTCTTTGCCATTCTAACTCTTCTTGGTTTCCCCCAATTTTTTACTCTCAAAGTGCAGTAAGTAAATTCACCAGTGAAGTTTATAAACAATAAATTACAATTTCTTTTACTAAATATGTTCCATTTCATTCCTAAGAATATGTTAAAATTTCACTTTTGATTCTAAAACTGCCACCTGAAAAGATTTATAAATGTATTTTTAGTTATAAACTTGAGATCTCTTTTTCTCATTTCCTTCCTCCCTCTTTCCTTCCTCCTTCCACCCTTCCTTCATTTTCTCCTTGCCATCTCTCTCTCTCTGTCTCATTCCCCAATTCTGTTACTCTTCCAGTCTTCCAGCAGGATTCAAATCCATGCTTTAAATAACATATGTTGGCTTGATGGGCTACAGTCCTCTGGCTTGTGGGGAGACCAAGGGCTCTTGCTAAGTCCCATGTTTGCGTCTAGTCCCAAGACCTTGGCCCTGGTGCTTGCTCTGGGTTTTGAGTCTTAGTTAATAAACCCTTCATTCTCTGATTACCTCCTCTTCTTGGTACTTTTTCATTAACTCTATTGTAACTGGTACAAATGAAAGGCAAGGAAATAGAGAATCTATGCCATATTAGAAGTATACTATTCACCAAAATAGAAATTTTTTTCCCTGTAATAAAGGATAATTTAATTGGTGTAGGAGCTCTCCACCCTTGAATAAAGTACAAATGATATTAGGAGACATATATTTTAAAATTGATTCTCTTGTGTTCTTTAATTGCTTAAAGACAATATCTGAAACTAATGTTCATTTCTCTAACAAAAAGAGCAAGTATTCAGAATACTGATACATTATTAACCATTATTCAGCTTATGTTATATATTAATAGCATAATTAATCTAAACACATTTATTCTGATTAAGAGGCTCTAAGTTGCCTGTCATGCTACAGTTAAAAAAATTTGTTTTTGTAGCACCACAACTCTTTAAAAATAAAACTTTTTTTGATTATAAAAACATTACATGTTTGCTACAGAAGAGTTAGGATACACTTGTTAATAAGTCAAAGAAAACTCTTTCATCAAAAAACCATTATTTTTGTTTTTCCTAACACTTTACTTGTGATCACACATGGACTTCTGAACTGTCTGTAAATTGTTGTAGGTAATATTGTCAACTGGAGAAGACAATAACCCAGAATGTAATCAGGTGACTTCACATAGTACCTCCTACACAGGCTGAAACAAGGCACAGTGATGAAAAAGTGACAAATACGTGACTTAAAGAAAACTGTTCTTCAGCACAGTCAACCACAGGGGGCTCCTGGCTGTAGAACACTGACTTGCAATTTGGAATAGAAGAATCCTGAGAGAAACAGTCCTTTCGCTAACAGCAGACCTTCTAAGATATGGAAGCGACTGGAGGATGCTGTTCTGAGCATGGCAGGGGGACACCTACAATTCTCATGCCATAGGGAATGGCCAGGAGGGGGTTTCGCTCTTATGGGACCTAAGCCCCATTAAAAGACAGCATGTTTCTTCCCCTAGAACATTTCCTTTGTAAGTTTATAAAAGTTATTTATAAATACATACCCTTGAAAAATAAAATGGAAGGTAATAGAATAGACAGCAAAACTGCAAGTACTTGATCAAAAGGCACCTTATTTTACTGAATGCTTTGGGTAAGAACTTTTAGCTCTAAAACAAAAGCACTATCACAAGGACAAAAAAACCAAACACCACATGTTCTCACTCATAGGTGGGAATTGAACAGTGAGAACACAGGGACACAGGAAGGGGAACATCACACCCCGGGGACTGTTGTGGGGTGGGGGGAGGGGGGAGGGACAGCATTAGGAGATAGACCTAATGCTAAATGACGAGTTAATGGGTGCAGCACACCAACATGGCACATGGATACATATGTAACAAACCTGCACGTTGTGCACATGTACCCTAAAACTTAAAGTATAATAATAATAAAATTTAAAAAAAAAGCACTTTAAAGAAACACTGCCAGATACAGTCATTGTTTTCATTATCTATGTTTGAATTTAACATAGATTATTTATGCCAAACATGAAGCCCTTAATTGGTTTCTTTCGGTTACCAGTAATTATCTTTCTCACTACCAGTTAGTCAGAGCTCAGGAAATGGAACATATTTCAATCTTAATCTGAGCAAAACACAACCAGCAAGGTAATCCTGCTGTAATAGAACGAGCCAATGTATGCAAAATACATACGTAAATCATCTTAAGATTTTTTGAATTATCTGCAGTATTTTTAACACTACTCACTGCTGGAGAGAAGTGAGAAAAGAATGTAACATTTAAAAATATTTATTTCACTTTAAAGATGTTGTAGATTATTTACTGTAAAATTAAGACTTACTATTCTGTAAATCCAAAATCATCTGGCATTATAATCCTGATTGCACACTATGTTTAAAGCAAACATTTCCAAGTTAAATTGTTATAACTGCTAAAAACACTTACCAATGGAAAATTGGAGGACAGAAGCTGTTGTTGTATTAAGGCCTGTGGTAATCTAGAGAAAAAGAATATATAAAAATAAGACAAGATAGAGAGGAGAAACAGGAGAAAGACGCTGGGAGGGGTATGGGGAGGGGAAGAGTTAAAAAAGAAGAGAGAGGAAATCCATTAACAGAAGTTGCATTTACCCAGTTGCTAGTTCATTTTATCAATGTGTCTGAACACAGACCTGTTTCTTCTTCCCCTGTGGGGAATAAAGAAGTGAAATCCTGACTTGGGGACGGATAGCATATTTCTCAATGTCCTTTCATAAACTGTTTTTAGTGGAATGCAGCAGGTTATCTTGTGAAGGCATTTAACGAAGCTCCTCTCCACTCATTCCACCATCTCCCCTCCATCCTACCAGATCAATAGATCTGGGACCCAAAGAGAATGTAGCAAAAAGGCTACCGAGCAAAAATTGGGAGATAAATTAAGAACAAATGAGTAGAATAAAATTATTTTGAAAAGGAAATAGAAATACAATAGCTAAAGGTCGTAGGCTTTCTTTGTGGAGGGGTGTGATGAAATGGTCTAAAATTGATTGTAAAACGGTTCCATAACTTTGGAAATAAACCAGAAGCCTTGAACTGTACACTTTAAAGAAGGTAGAATCTGTGGATTATTTCTCAATAAAACTGTTACCAAAAAAAAAATGAAGGAAAGAAATAGAATTATGGACCTAGAAACAGTCTTCCAACAAGTTTCTGCTACTTTTCCTTAGTTTCATGAAGAAGCATGCTTAAGCAAAATTTCCCCCTTCTGAAAGAAGAATGGTGCTTCTTTAATTTTAAAATTTTATTTATTTATCCTTCAGAGCAGTTGCTTTAACCCATACCAGCTCAAATGAGACAAGAATTAAGGTTCTCATTTTGCTGGCTTCTGAAACTCTGTACACTATAATATAGGACATTTCAGTTACTCCACCCTATACAATAGAAAGTGGATAACTCATCACTGTGGCAGAGGCAGTAGGTTGTCTTACTTTCGCTTCTTTTTTTTTTCATTGTTTTGTTTTTTTGAGACAGAGTCTCTCTCTGTTGCACTTTGCTTCTTATATGTCTTAATAACATCTTTAGACATATCCCTGCACTTTGTTAGCCCTTATATGATAGAGTCCACAATTGCAGAAGGGTCAAGTGCTATACAATTCATGAACAGCCATAGGAAATGAGTGAGCAAGCCTGTTGCTCTGTCGGAATTCAGCTGAGATGTGAATATTAAAAGATCGGATGCATGTGAATATCACAATATCTATATCATGACTTAGAGAGGTGACTGAACGTGTGCTTTAAATACATGGCTATAAAGCTACTGCTAGTGCATTAAACGTACTGAAGAGTCTTAGATACTTATCCTGATGGTGTAATAAATGATGCTTGTGTCACCTACGTGATCAAGTTCCACAGCTGTGACCTCTGCTAGCGAACAGCAAGTTGTGTGAAATATCGCCACATTTCAAAATTATGTGTGCTAACTGAGGGTGACCCCAGACTTTGATTGGTTACTGATTCTAATTTTTTTCACCAGGGAAGTTTAGGACTGGTATAATGGTTGACTCTCATTTCTTTACCTTTACCCATGTATTTTATTAGTAAAATATCAGCTACAAGAAAGAACAGGAAAGATGAAGGAAAAAAAAAGAAGCACTGCCTATGAAATCTATTCTGAAATCTATTCACCTATATTTATACTTGAGTATTATAAATATAAATTATACCTATATTTATAATTGGGTATTATAAATTATTAATCTTGAGCTCAAATATGAGTTATTAAGCCTTTATATTTGACATTCTGAAAACAAAAAGGGCCCTTAAAGAGCTTTTGATAAATAATATGGTAACTATGAATGTCTGATACATAACTTTTGTCTTACCAAATCTCTCTTAAATTATTAAATACACTCAAAACTACAGGAAATTAGTATGATAACTAAATGAATCAGAAGAAATCACTGTAGGTCGAAGCTGTTCTTTCTGTACTTTTTCTCTAAAATTTTTTATTGAGTTTGATATTGTTTTAGTCCAAACTCACCCTTGTAATTAAAATGCATTTCCAAATATGTGAGAATAATTCAGTAAATAGGCCTGGCACAGAGGCTCATGCCTATAATCCCAGCACTTTAGGAAGTCAAGGCAGTAGGATTGCTTGAGCCCAGGAGTTCAAGACCAGCCTAGGCAACACAGGGAGACCTCATCTCTATAAACAATTAAAAAAAATTAGCTGGGTGTGGTGGTGCACGCCTGTAGTCCTAGCTACTTGGGAGGCTGAGGCAGGAGTCTGAGGTGGGAGGATGAGGTCGTAGGATCACCTGAGCCCAGGAGGTCAAGGCTGCAGTGAGCCATGATGGCGCACCTGGACACCAGCCTAGGTGACAGAGTGAGGCCTTGTCTTAAAACATAATAGTAATAATTTAGTAAATAATTTCTTTTTTTAAAATGTAGGGTAACATAACTCATTTCATTTTAAATTCTGAGAGCATATTTTCCTTTGAGTGAGAAAATGAATTCCTTTTTACCTTTATTTTATACTAACAAAATTAATTAAGTTCGGTGTCACCACCTGAAATACAGAGACTAGGGGTGCATGGCACAGCAGTTAAAAAGAAACAAAAACTTATGCTATGTCCAGGTAACAGTTTCTGCCACCCCTCACTGACTAACTTCTCCAGAAATGAAATGACTATTTAACTACATTCACAAAAATGGAGATCCTCTTTTCAGCATTTTAAAAGATAAAGCCTTAGCCTGCTAAGGTTCTTTGCTTGTGGTTCTTACAACTTCAGTAAGAATGGGCTTTATGAAAAATAAGAAGACATATTGTTTAAAAAGTGATGTTTAGAGGCTGATAACTTTCATTAGTTCTCATGCACAACAATTTTGACTGCATTCAGTCATAAAGTACCATGCAAATGTTTGGATTTTAGTAAATATTGAAAATAATGTTAACTGAAAACCGAATTCCTCACTTTTCATTTGATTGATCTGTCTTCTATAAACACAACTTGGGTACAATATATATTTTTGCTTCGGGGACACCAATACAGTATAAAAATTATGAAAAATTAGAAGTTAGTATAAAATGTGGACATCATCTCCATCATTCTCAATCTGTTTTATTTTATTCCCTTTGAATCTTACCATACAAACTCATCTTAGGAAAATACTTATAATGGAAATACAAAAACTATATACTTTCTTATTTCCCAAATGAAAATAATTATTTTGAGTATTTTCCTTTTTAGTCAAAAGGCTAATCCCACATTAATTATAAAACACAATTCAAAATTAGCCCACTGAATATATCAACTCTAATGCTAAGTAAACATGGATGTAGTGAAACAATCAGGACTAAACATACATAGGATTAAATAATACTTCAGTTTTATGCTATTAAAATAAGAATTTTGGCATTATATTCTTAGATATTTTTATTTCCTATTAACCAGTGGCAACAAAAATAACTTGTCAAGAATTTCCAGGAATATTACTAAGTGAGACGCCTTCTAAAACAGGCATTTAGTCTAAGCTCAATTAACTACAGTAAAAAATTTAAATTTGTGTTAAGGTTTATAGATAATTAATTCTGTCACGGTACATTATTTAAAATGTACTAGCAAATATATTTTTTCAAGAAAAACTTCAGCACCAGAGTCATACTTGTCTGCAGGAATATTATAGCACTTGTGAGGCTTGAATTATGAGCACCTATTATTTTAATTTGCATCCAATTAATTCTGTTTGTGTTGTAATTTCAACTAAAAACTCCTCAATTCATCAATGCTCTGAAGCTTGTATCTTTAATAAATAAAATGTATCTACTGGCATGAAAGGGGTATTTAAGCAGCATAAAATAAGAACCATCTTACAACAATTAATTGGCTTTCATATTTTGATAACTAAATCTTCTTTTAATTGCCCATCTAGGCACCCCCCGCCCCACCATTTACATTGGAAGTCAGTCTTTTGACAACTTTTAAAGTTAATGATTTTGAAACACAATTGTGACAGAAGGGTGAAAAATACAACCTATTACTAGAAGCCCTCTGAAAAGGAAGATATGGGAAGTAAAAGAAGAAGCATTAAAGCCCAAGCTGAAAAGCAGAAAAGTAAAGCATAAGAGATGGTACAAGAAGAGTATTAGGGACAAAGGAATTGAGACAGGATATAATATAACAATTGCTTTTTTATTATTTTTCAAGAAGGTAAAATGAAAGTAGTCTTCATGCCAGAAATAATTACCCAGTTAACAACAACAAAAGGCTCATTAGCCATATGCTGATGGCTAGTAGTTTTACTTCTTTCCATTTTGAATGCTTATGTTTCATTTTACATACGATTTGGCAAGCAAAAGCTACTAATCAATCTAAAGTAAAGGAAAATAATCTGCTTCTAAGTAATTTGACATGAATCAAAATTTTAAAAAAACTGGTTTATTCAGCGTGCTCTTTCACATAAAGAAAAATCCATCAGGTTCTTCTGTGGCTATGAACCAAAGTTTTAAAACAAAGTGATAAAACTGAACATCTAACAGTTTTGACTTGCAAGGAGAAAATAGGACAATTTTAAGAGCATGGCTTTATAGAAGAACTTAGAAGGTCATAAATTGTTTATTATGGATATTACAGCAAATACTCATATTTTTAAAAAGCCATCTAATCATAGTGATGCTCCATGTTTAATGATATCCATTGATGCTGACAATTTTATTATTGAATTATTTATTTTTACATCTGAAAATAGGCCATAGAATCGCCCCTCCCAATTTTAAGATATTTGTAACAGGACTCATAAATCATATTTGAATTTTCATCTGAACTTCAAGAGCATAAGAAAAACTTTTGCTGGCAAAAAGCTCAGTAAATACTATAATGGAATAATGCACATGAATAGCACATACTTACCAGTTCTCGTGGGCCATATGGTTCACAGAAGGTGACAGCATTGCCATGCATAATCGCGCCACACTGTTCTCCAGTCTCACAGTTGTTACATTCAACCCTGCAGGAACACAGAACACATTCCCAGTTTGAGAACTAAGTAGCACACGTGGTTTACTGCTCAGGTAAGAAACGATGTAATATTTATTGTTACTCAGCTCAAATCACCATTTTGAGGAAAGTAGGAGTATTTTGTATTATGATAAGGTTAAGAAGACCTGAAACCAGAAAGACTTGAACATAAATCTCAATTCTTTATTATTATTATTATTATTATACTTTAAGTTTTAGGGTACATGTGCACAATATGCAGGTTTGTTACATATGTATCCATGTGCCGTGTTGGTGTGCTGCACCCATTAATTTATCATTTAGCATTAGGTGTATCTCCTAATGCTGTCCCTCCCCCCTCCTGCCAGTTACTTACAGTGGTGCGTAAGTTACTTAACTTTCCAAAGTTTCAGTTTCCTCACCTGTAAAACGAGGATAACCATACTGACCTAAATCTCACATAGTTATTGTGAGGATTAAATAAGAGATTATATGTAAAACACAGAGTACAGAATCGATGTCATAGCAGGCACTTAATGAAAGATGGTATTATAATCAATAATTATATAATATATACATGCCCAATACAAGGACGTTTGCAAGTATTAAAAATAAGCAGAGTAATATCCACTCACATAAAAACTTGTATCTCTGAAATTAAAAGGCGTTTTATACATTTTAAACATTTTTCTTTGGAGTTATGGTTAATGTAAATGTTTAAAATGACTGTCCTCAAATCTGCATGTATACATTCTACCATGCTAAAAACAATGAAATCAGATTGTATTTAATCCACGTATTAGTATGATATACACGAATTCTAATTCAAGCACATTTTGGATACTGAGCTATTATGCTAACCTCACAAATAACGGAATTAGCTCCTATCTTTATTACTATAAAATGAAGTGGTTATTAAAATCTTAGGACAGGATCTCAAAAATAAATTTACTCATATCTCTATCTAGTAGGTATTGAACGTATGTGCATTCTGGATTTGACCTTGTATATTTACAGTAACATTTACAATTTTCTGCATTGTGACATTTCAATCTACAATCACTACATTCTTAACATGTAGAAAGAAAGAGGTATGTTTCCCCTGTCTGAACCTCAGACCACATGAGAGCTATATTTCATGCAGAAAGAACATTTTCAAAGACTTTCACATTCCAGGTGACAAACATTGCAGAAAGGGCACTATGCCCTTTGTTTAGGAGATTATTGCATTATGCTCTTTCAGCCATTTGTTAATTTTAAGGAAAGGAGTAGAACACCCATCCAAATAGGAAGAAGACAAAAGTGTGGAAGGAGTGCATAAAGCCAGGAGGCAGAAACACTGCACGTCAAAACTTGGCAAAGAAATGAAAGTACGTCCTATATGTTTACCACATTGATTAAATGATATTATTTTAATCTTTTGAGCCGTGTTCCCACACAAAAGATCAACAGTGCCAAGTATTTTTAACATATTTTAGAAAAAACATAAACAAATTTGATACAGAATTTGAAATGTTAGTATCTCATAGCATCACAATTTTTAGGAGATTCAAATCTTCCCTTGGTTACTGTGAAGCAAGACGTTAGAAGAGACACAGCAGTAGCTTTGTAAAGGACAATAAACCTGTCTCTTGTTCATCATTTATGGCATGTTCCTTTTGAGCACATTGTATTCCTGAAATATTTGTTGAATGAATAAATGCATATAAGACAACTTCATAAATATAACCATTTTAAAGGTCTGAGGTCTAAAGAACTTAGAATAGTGCCTGGCACACAGTAAGCATGATGTAATTGTTAGCTGTTATTATTGCTAAGAATTTCTCATGGATTTCCACCATTTTCCTCTACTCCGGAACTTCATATTAGGGTTTTTTTCCATACAGACTGTATTATGCAAATAACTTCTTACTACTTTTCTAATTCTTTAAACTGATTGGGATTGTGATAAAAGTACAGTGAAGTAGCACAAAATTTATAGTAGGCTCCTTACTTTAGTGAGAGATGAAGGTTATTTGGCCTCCAAGTCATTCTGAAATGGCTTAAGAGAAACATCAACTTTGACGACAGAGAAAAAAAGTAAAAGAATGTTCGAACCTCACAATGGCTCTCTGCCATTTGTCTCCAGTGACGCTAAACTAAAAGTGTCATTGTTGATGTGAAATTTGAGGCCTGCTATTTGAACTTCTATAGCAATCATTTTGTCTGTAAATATTGCTCAGCAGTTTCCAAATCAACTATTTATCAAGAAAATATCTCTATATATGTATTACAGTCCCACTCCTTCCATAGTTTTGCTTAAACAGAATTCAGGTAGAAACTGGATAACTGTATAAAAGTGATGGCCTACAGCCTGGAATTAGAGAACCAGTACCTAGATGATAGATGTTTGATGTCTTTGGAGAATCACTTCTATGTTGCAGAATAGCAGGCGTTTTTTTTTAAAAAAACAATAAACACAAGAGAAAACAGATAAACCTATTCTTCCCATTGAACTCAACAATCCACTAGACGCTTCTCTTCTTCATTGTGCTTTATATCCTCAGAAATTTATAGTAAATGCAAAAAGGCATTGGTAACCCTGCTGAAGAAACTAAAAGATTTATAATTATCAGATATTACCCACTGTGTGGCTGCTACCTCCAGAAACAATGGCTTCACCAAGGACTGACGGGACAAATCTGTCAGATTTCTGTCAAGGTCTTTTAAATGTCCTTTACTTGAATTTCTCACAGTATGACTGGGTTTGTCAACATAATTTATTTTAATTTACCCTGAATGCCCATCCCTCTAGGAGGTCAAATCCAACCCTCTCTTAGATGCCAATGGTGTTATTTATTCATCCATCATTTATTAATTAATTCTTGTATTTAACAAACTTAGGTTGAGGGCTTACAGGCACTGCACTAAGCTTTACTGATACAAGCACCAATGAAACACGTCTTTTCTTCTAGGAGCTTACGTTTCAAATGGAAAGGCAGAGAGTAAACAAACAGTTACAATAGAGGGTGTCAATGCAATGATAGCTATTTATTGCATTCTGTGATGTATCAGATACTCTAATGCCTTTTAATCTCTAAGACGGTTATCAGTGTCTTATTTTACTAATGAGAAAATTTAGCTACAGAGAGGTTAGGCATTTGCTCAAGGTCACACAGTCATGAAGTTGCAATTTGAACCTAGAGTTTGTAATTTGGACCTAGAACTTTCTAACTCCAACACCCGTGACACTTGTCATTGCTCTTCATTCATAACAGGAGCATACACTGGTTGCAATGGTACCTAATGCAAAGACTGGGGAGGTAAGAGAAAGCCTCCAAAGGAGATGGTCCCAGACCTGGTCCTGAATGAGAAATAGGAGTTACTCAAGCAAGGAAGAAAGATGAGTGTGTGACAGGGCACAAAGAATGCAGAAATGACACACAGCTGATGTGATAGGTGCTGACAGAAGTTCTACAAACAATGCCTCAATTAATTCATACAAAATCCTCTCCATTTTTTTTATCTCCACTTACATGATGCTAGAACTGAGATTTGGAAATATTAAATTACTGTCCAAGGTTACACAGCTAGTCAATTGCAGAATTGGGAGTCAAACTCTAATTATTTTGTTTCCAAAGTCATGTGGCAAATCCAACTTTCAGAAAAATTACTGTAGCAAATTATGAGCTTGAGGTAGAAAAGACTGGGGGCTACTAATGTAACTCAAGTAAGATATAATGGTGCCTTGTAATAAGGTGGGATGGAGCAAAGTGGACACCCTCTACTGCTCTATAAAAACCTAATGTAAGCCACATTTGTCATTTTCTACTTCTAACGGCTGCATTAAAAAGAAACTAATTTTAACAAGATGTTTTATTTAACTCAATATATTCAAATTATATTTTCACATGTAAGTAATATAAAAATTATTAATTGCACTGTTTACATTTTTAAATGCTGTCTCCAAACTATGGGGTGTATTCTATACTTATAGCACATCTCAATTCAGACTAGCCACATTTCAAGCGCTCCACAGCAGTATGTGACTAGTGCCTATCATGCTGGACAACAGAACTCTAGAGAATTAGAGGGCTTGGAAACTGCCTGCTTTTTAGTTACACTGAAAATTGGAGATGATCAGCTGAACTTTCAGAGAAAGGAGACTGGGACTGATACGACAGTTTGGGATCTAGCTGAAATCATGGGAGTGCATATCTTTAGGGGCCTCGGGATAAGGGAGGATATACAAAGTAAGAAGAGGCCCAAGAATGAAATCCCTGGGGAACAATCGGATTGCCCATGGTCTGGTTTCTGGAAAGCTCTAACCATCATTATAATCCTTCAGTGTGTATCAATCCAAGTGTATCCCCATTTACTTCTCCATAATTATTGGTGGGGGTTCATTTCTATGCATGTTCTTAACTAATCTGTGCTGCCCATTACGGTGATCTTCCTAATATTTTTTTCTATCAATAAAGTTAAGTATTGTACAACTACAAATATGAATGCCATTATGATAAAGGGAAAGATAAATCATAATTTCATGATGAACACAATGATCCTAATGGAGACCAGGCAAGACAGTACAGAGGGCAACTGGTGGTCATGGCTTCCAAGAAGAGAATAGTGATCCATGTCAGAAAGACGAGGTGAATTTTAAAAACCTATGGATATAAATGAACATTCAAATTCCAAGGAAGGTAATTCCTGGCTCACCCCAGAATTTGAAACAATACTTAAATCATAAGTGCTCTTTCAGTCCTACCCTCCTCACTTTCTCAGAATGCCTGTGTCTAACAATTTAACTTAGTTGAGTGCAGTGAGGTATTTAACCCCCAAAAATGTTCTCTATGAAGACCACAAGTAATCTGAAATTCTACTCTTCCTTTATGGAAAAGTTCTATGAGTTCCTAAGAACTAGGATTTGATTTGCTAGATAATGAGTGGTTCAATTTTCTTTAGGCTCAGTGCAAAAAAAAACCCCCAAAACTGCTGTTGTTTATTGCCGACGTATAAATCTGTAACCTCACAATTAAATGTTTTCTACTTTCTCATTTTCTCAGGAAAATGTTGGGCTTTGTAAAGTTAGGTAACATATTCTTCAGAGACTTGTGGGAAGAAGGAAGTTTTCAATAATCCCAGTTAAACAGACTTCTGTTGTTCAATTTGAAAAGGAATGTGACCTCTCAGCCTAAGGATTAGAAATGAATTGCTTCTCTGCCTAATAGTAAAAGTAATACTAAATGTTTCTCTAATCTAAGAATATTTTTCCCCTTTTATATTTCCCAATATGAAAAACAGAACATGAGAATCTGACAAATACCTTGGCGTATCATATGGATTGTCCGCCTCAAAAATATATTTTGCCATGAACAATATGATTAAAAGACATTTTATGGGAAATACTAGCAATCTTCAAAAACCATTGAAAGATTGAACTTATTAAAACCTTCTCTGAACCAATTTATCACACGCTTAGGTTCCACATGAAGCTTATCTATTACTTGAGTTTACAGATCATCAAGTGAGAGGGGACTTGAAGTATCACTTCATCTCATCACTCCCTCATGATGATGAAACAGGACTAGAATTCAGGTTGCCTGATTTCTTATCCAATATTGTTCCCATTCTGCCTAATGCAGCTAGTGAGGGAAAAATTCCAATTCTATAAAAACAATGTGCATTTCAAGGAATGTTTGTCATTTTTACTGTGAACATTTATTTTGAAAATTTATAATAACTTTTCTTAAAAATTGTTTTTTTCATTTATAGGATAATTTTTTTGTTTTGCTGATAAAAATGTACAAAAAGTAGAGAGATGAGTGGACTTCATAAAAAACATTAAGAGTAAATTCACTGGACTGAAGTACATGACAATCAAATTCAATACCCCTTTGGCTATATATATTCTTAGATAATTCATCACAATCTATTATATATGTACACTATCTTTTTTTTTCGCTAACAAAAACATAAAAGAATCAGTAAATATAAAGACTGGTACTTGTTGACCAAAAAAACTAGGATGAAACTGTAAACATAAAAGAAAAAGAAAGGCTTTGAACCAGGGTTTTGTCTTCCACTGTAACAAGCTCCTTGGCAGATTGCAAGCTCGTTATTTTGGTATTAGTTCTCTATTTTTTGTTATTTCTTATTCAGGTGGCTGTTTTTTTTCACGGGACAAAGAATTACATGTGATGGTACCTTTGAACAGTAGAGAGTATACTTCTGAAGATATAACTGAGTTTTTAAATCCTGATTTTTAAATTATTAGACATGAAAATATGCTCAACCACCCATTCATTGGGCACAGAGGAAGATGAAGTGAAATGTCCCTGTAGCCTGGGGTCCCCACATAGCAGTGACTCAGATGGGCTCTCAGCATGCAGGAAAGAGGAGGAGGATGAATGAGAAAATTGAGCTCCTTTGCACAACCAGAGATTTATGAATGGTTGGTGGTGACATCATCCTGATAACAATAAATAAATAAATAACTGAAATATTGTTTTCTCAAGAGCAGTCTAATGGTATGACTCATTCTTTTTAGATCACAGTGAAATCACTCAGCCTGTAGTCAGGTACTCTGCTGAAGCAAGTTAATTACCTAGAAATTCACTGACAATCAGTTATCATCAAATTCTCATTTGAGATACATGTAATTTGTCCCCAAGACCAAGGACATCGTATTATCTCTCCATAATGTACTGCCACTGAAGGGGTCAGTATCTGATGATCAGCTCCACCAGAAGCCATCTGGCATTCTATAAGCCTGAATTTCTGAGCCACATTCACCAGTATTTCTGAATGGAGATATTCAGATAATTTTAACTTTTGTTCTGATTACTTAAAGGTTCTTTAAAACTGAAAAAAGAAAAGAAAAGTTTCTTGTAATTTCCTGACCCAAAGATACTGTGTCTGCACCCCCAGGTACAGATCACACTGCCTGTGCTAACAAGAATCTGAGGTGTGAGCTTACAAAGCAAGGCCAGATCAAGGACTGATGAATTCATCAAAGTAAATGAGACCTTGCTGGCCATTTGGTAGCTGGGCTGTCAGCTGACTTATTCCAAGACACTAGAACTCTTTGTACCTTCCATTCAAACCTCAACAACCAAATACTCAATTTCTGACCATATTTTACAATATAGATAATGTTTTATAATAAAGAGGACATAACCATTATACCTGTAAGCAATTTACATGATCATTTTCGAGAAATGAAAGATCAAGCTTAATTTAAAAAAAAAATCCTACCCTCTTTGTAAATGTGGAATCTTTTTAGAGAAACAGCAAGGAAAGTTCATTGTATGACTGAGAATAATATTACCTTCAACTATGTCATGTCTTTTTTTCTAAGGAGCTAACACATGCTGTAAATGTGAAAATGACAAACTCCATTTATAGCTCATTCTTTCTCATTACTTTTCACTGAGGAAGGTAAGATAACTTTTCTCATTTCACTAGGGAGTTAAAAAATTTGATCTCTTCTTCATTAACAGGTACGAATGACAAACGTTACTTGGGTTAAAAATAACACCTCTAAAATCTTACTACTGCACACAATATTCTGACCTCCTACTATGGTAAATTCCACTACATGCTGCTTGAAGAAATATTTTCTTACTTGTTTCAAATGTACTTGACATTTAATTCCTTTGAGTGAGCTCTTGTTTTTGCCACCTAAAGCAGAAATTAAACAAGGAAGTAATAAACCTCTAGATTCACACCTTATTTCATTAGTTGGACACCCCTGGTTAACCTTTCTATTGTAGATGAAGCTTTTCCCCAGAGCAATTACATCATGCTAGAAAAAGCGGGGAATGACGGGGAGGAAGCTAGAGAGGAAAGTTAGAGGAGAGTTTTGTAATAAGAGAAAAAAGTTATTAACAAAAGAAAAGAAAAAGTAAGAGAGAGTAGAAAGTGGTCAATAAATCAAGAGGGAGGAGGTTAGAGAAAAAGTAGAGAATCATATATGATCAAAATAGTGAACCATTAAACTCCAAATATTAAATTATAATTCCATAACCTGAAAATGCACAGATACACGAGAGGTTCTGGCAAGGGTATGTTATCAGAGAAAATATTTATTGTGTCTGATTTTTTTCATCTATTCACCATCTCCTGTAGCCACTTGCTTTTGAGAAAATGAAAGGTTTATGCTCCCTTTCACCAACACTGTCTTTCCGGCTCACTGCCCATGGGCACGTTGGACACTGAGCAAAGTGGAGATACTTTTATTATCCAATTTATTTCTCAGTTGTTTGTTCATCAGTCTTACTTCTTTCTGATTACCTAGAAACTCCACTTACATTGTAGTTCTCATACTTGGCTACTAAATGGAGGAGTCCTTTTTTTTTTTTTTTTTTTATTTATGGCATGGGGGTTGTCCAAGATACTAATGAACTATAAAGTGGTTTTACTGCTTGCTTGACTTCTTTTCGTTTATGGGCTAAGCTATTATTAAATAAAGTTCCAGCTAGAACAATTCACCCATCTTCTTGAAATCTCAATATTTCTATACTCTTTGTTCAGAAAATTATTTTTCTCAAAGGAATTTTAGTAAGCCAAATCACCAATCTTTTTCCTTATTTCATATTAATTGCTCCAACAAATTAGTATTTTCAAGAGAATACCAGATGCAGCAGAGTCTGTGATCACTATTTCCCCGGTCCTGTAATATTGTCATTTACATATGAAAATGGAAATGTTCTAGTCTTTTCTTGATTCTAGCAATCCAATGCAATGCCAACCATGGCTTTAGCTTCCTTTGTTGTAAATTGTGGGCCTTTCTGTATCATTATCCAGCTGATGGAGGTCTTCTTGTACCACAGGACCTGAAACAACTTTATATGTGGCTTTCTTTTTTTTTTTTTGAGACGGAGTCTCGCTCTGTCACCCAGGCTGGACTGCAGTGGCGCAAGTCTCGGCTCACTGCAAACTCCGCCTCCCGGGTTCACGCCATTCTCCTGCCTCAGCCTCTCCGAGTAACTGGGACTACAGGCGCCCGCCACCATGCCCGGCTAATTTTTTTTGTATTTTTAGTAGAGACGGGGTTTCACCGTGGTCTCGATCTCCCGACCTCGTGATCTGCCTGCCTTGGCCTCCCAAAGTGCTGGGATTACAAGCGTGAGCCACCGCGCCCGGCCATTTGTGGCTTTCTTGATGTTTCACATCTCTGTTGGCATCACAACCCAGTCATCTAAGATGCTATTTTTGAGGAGTAACTCCTGTTCTTCCCTGATCTCTGCTGAGTAGGGCATCTCTGCTATTATTATTGTTCTATCATTGTGCTGGAGGGGAAACATCTGTTGTCACCTAGTTGCCATTTATCGTTTTTTTTTTAATAGTTCTACATTTCCCACTAGAACATCAGAGCCTGTGATATTAGAGCTCTGGATGCCTTCTGTGATCTTCAGAAAATAACCATTAAAGGGACAACTTAAGTAAAACAAAGATCCTCTCTGACTTTGTAATTGCTTAGAGGGTAAAACACTTCTCGAGAAAACTAAAATCCATTCATGTTTTAGTTTCTTTGCAGTCTCTCTCTGTCTCAGGTTATGAATCAGAAATATCTCCTATGTCTTATTTTTTTCATTGCCTTTCTTCTTATTGAAATTTTTACTGGGGAAAATTTACACACAGTGGGATACACGGATCTCAAGTTCTGAAAATGCATCCATCTATGTAACCCACATCCCCTCATTATATACAACGTAATCATCACCCCAGAGAGGTGCCTCATGCCCTTTCCCAGTCAACTCTCTGTCCCCGAAACAACTACTGATCTTATTTCTATCATGTTAACTTTGCCTAATCTGGATTTCATATAACTGAAATGAACTCATGGGTCTGGCATCTTTCTTTCCTTCTTTTTTTTTTTTTTTTTTTTTAGACAGAGGCTCACTCTGTCACCAGGCTGGAGTGCAGTGGTGTGATCTCGGCTCACTGCAACCTCCATGTCCTGGGTTCAAGTGATTCTCCTGCCTCAGCCTCCCGAGTAACTGGGACTACAGGTGCACACCACCACGCCCAGCTAATTTTTGTATTCTTCATAGAGACGGGGTTTCACTACGTTGGCCAGGATTGTCTCAATATCTTGACCTCGTGATCCGCCCGCCTCGGCCTCCTAAAGTACTAGGATTACAGGGGTGAGCTATTGCGCCTGGCCTGGCATCCTTTCATTCAACTTAAAATTTTTGAGATTCATCCATGTTGTTGCAACTGTCAATAATTCATTCCTCTTTATTGCTGAATGTTAGTAGTATTCAATTGTGTGGACATATCACTGTGGTGTATCCATCCTCCTGTTGATGAACACCTGGGATGATTCTAGTTTTTGGCTCTTAGGTATATTTATTTTTCAAAAAATCAAGATTTTCCCCATTCACATAAAATACTGGCAGTGTTTATATTATAGTGCAATAATTTAATTCATAAAAAGAAACTATGAATATGTAGTTGATGTTCAATAGTAGCTGCATAAGTAAAGTGTTAATAAAATAAGATGTATTTGTGGTCCCTTACATTCTTTTGAATTTAGTTTTATGAGGTTTTTCTTCCCATTTTGTTGGGGGAGGTTTTGGAGGGTTGTTGCTGTATGACTAAGACACTATTGATGCCCTTTCTCATCAGTAGTGCAGCCACATTGAACACATTTGCTAACAGCACTGGTAAAGTGGTATTCATTCATTTGTGCTCTCCCTCACTCTCTTGGGTTCAATGACACATTGGAACTGATGCAATTCATGTTGAGCTCCAGAGGTATAGCTGCTTGTGGTCCAGGGTAAAGTGTAGAAGCTTCATTCTCATCAAGGCTGAGCTGCCATTATATTCACATGAAGGGATTTTGTTACTCTCTTCACTTAAAACTTTACTTCTCATCTCTCATTCAAACAAGTCAATCAGAAGCCACTGGGGGAGTGGGGATATGAAGGGCCACTTCCCTAGCACAGCCCCAGAGAGATCTAGGAAGCAAAGAGTAGAAGGAATTATGCTCTGCATATGAGGGAGGCAGAAGGACCAGAGGTGCACAAATGCACACCAGAGTACAGCATGGAAAAGATGCCCAAGGCCCAGGACTGGGAACAGCAGAACAGTCTCCATGCCCTCAGGCTGGGCTCAAAACAGAACCACTGCACAAAGGTGAGGACAGGGATGAAGCCGGGCTGTGTGGACTAGTCACCAGACTAGATGAGATAATGGAAGTTTCAGTGGATATCCGCAGGAACAGATAGATGGCTGGGGACCAGAGGTGCATCCTCATTCTACCTTCTGCCTTTGCACTAGTAAGACACTGACACTTAGCTCAAAAACAAACAAAAAAATATATAGAAGATGACAAGCCAGAGTTGACTGAAATTAAGTTTCTACCAACATGGTAGGAGGAGGAGAATATAAAGAAATTAGGTTGGGTTATGGAAGAATAAATAAAGTTTTATTTCTCTGATACTCAAGCTTCTGGACAGAATTCATAATTGCTACACTTGTGTAAGCACAAACAATTTCCAGAAGGACTCACAGAAACTATTACCCAAGTTGTTGACCCTGGAGAAAGAATATAGGTCTAGTGTGGGAAGGAGGCTTATTTTTAATGCTTATATTTTTGGATTATTTGAACTTTTAACCACATGAATTTTTAAATTTTTAAATAATTTCAAATATTCAAACTGAACAGATAGTACGTTCAATATTGAGTTGACATAAAAAACATTTCTTATTTCTATTCCAACTGTCATAAAAAACTTGGAAGAGTAACTTACCTTTTACCTTCATTTATAATAATATCATTTTATGTTCCTCGTTTTTTATGTACAGTCATTAGTACATGAGATAAACTTGAATATTAAAGAATTATGTGAAATAGAAAAGTTGAATTCATTAGGTGAAGTTAATGGAAGTAAATACATTGTGTGTTTTAACTTTTAAACTGACTTACCTCTCTAAGATTGTACAGACATAACTAGTTTCTTAATTTGTCTTTTGCTTAACAATAAGAAGTACAGAGTAAATAATTCACATAAAGCTTTTAGAATCCCAGGGGAAAAAAATATGCTCTTATAAGTAGCACACTTTTTCTTTTGAGGTAAATTATTTGGTGGTGTATTGAGTTATGGGAATTTGGCTAAACGCAGCATACTCAGGCACTTTGCTTCTATCTGGTGGTGTGTGGCAGTGGCATAGGGACCATGCTGGCCACAAGAATTCTCTTTTCCATACTGTTACAAAGCTCCACTGGGTTTCTGATTCTTTTCTGGGGTAAAGAGAATCAAAGACAATATTATAAGGGACAAAACTCATGTGACAAAACATGTAGCAAGAAAATAGAAGCTTTGGGAGAGGTAAAACTGCCTATCAGTTTCCAAAACAAAGTGGGCCTTTGTTAGTTTATTGGAAATATTTCATGGGGATATCTGATGTCACTAGATGCTTGTTTCTGACTTTAGGAAGTTTACATTGACTTCTAAGGGGTTCAAGACATCTAACACCTTATTTTTCCCTCCTTTATGATTCTGCTGTAATGCTATTTTCATCAATATATATTCCATAGATTTTATAATATAAACATATTTAATTTGGCATTTGTTTTTTATGAAAATGCAATGAAGGAAGACTTGGGGACTCAGTTAAATAAATTAGCTTAAGATTATTTTAATAATAATAATGTTTTCATGTCTGGGCTTAGAAGAGACCAACAGTCCAATGTACAAATATATCACAAGAGAAAAAAAAGGAAGATGGGAGGGAAGAAGAAAGAAAAGGAGGGTGAGGGGAAGTAAAAGTGGGAGAGAGAAAGAGAAGAGGGAGGAGAGGGAAAGGGAGAGGAAGAGAGGAAAGAGAGAGAAAGGGAAGGAAAAAGACAGGGAGGGAGGGAAAGAGAGGAAGGGAGAGATGAAACCGATGGGTATTGAGCACCTACAATACACTAGACTTCTTCATACTGAAACTTTAATACAATGCTGCAAGAACGGTATTTGCCTACTTTTACCGCACAGAAATAGAGCTCAGAGAGGTGAAGCAGCTTTTTGCTTTTCTCATGGTATCCATTTGGCAAGTGGCTTGGTCAAGAGTCAAACCAGGGTAGTCTGATATCAGGGCCTCTGCCACCTTTTGTTTAACAGAACATCATCTCTCAAATAATGACAGTTTCACCATTCCCTACTCTCACTTTTTTTTTTTTTTTGAATCTTAAAGAGGCTAAATGAAGGAGACTGTGGGCAATAAGGGATAAAGTAAAATTACTCCAAAGCATATTTGATAAAAGGCAGAAGGACTCGGCTTTTAAAGATAAAAAAGGATTGTTTTAAAAAGTAGGAAAAAACTTTTTTAAAAAATGGTAGGAAAAACCACAGCTTAAGTAAAAGAGATATAAAATCCATAACTTTGGTCAAGAAAGCATCTATCAGATCAGTCATGAAAATGGGTGAAGAAAAATCAATCACATTTTATTGATTTAAAAAACAACAGAATTTGCACCACTTAACAGTCACATTTTGTATTTGTCAAGAAAACTCACTGAAGAAAATGAATTAGCTTCACAGAAATGAATTTGCCCTGAAAGAAACAAATCATATGATAACATCTATATTAATGGAATATAAACAAGCAAAATGTCAGAAGTAAAAAACTTTTCCTGGGTAAAAGTGGTACTTAGAAAGGTTTTTTTTTTGGCCTCTTATTAACAAAGATTTTCAATTTATTTTAAGAAAATGTATATTTAGGGAAGCAGAGTTCTACTGATAAACTGTTTCTTTAAATGGCATATAAAGTATAAGACTTTATGACTAGACTTTCTGGCTAGCCTGATAAAATTTTTTTCTATATTTATACTATCTAGATCTATATTTCTTTCTAGAAAAAAATAAAAGTTTCTTGTGTAATTTTGAAGCCTCAACACTCTACCTATATGTCATCTTCAACTCTCAGTTCAAGAGCAACTTTCTCCAACAAACTCCCACCAGAGTCATCTCTCCTTTCTTTGGAACGCCTCTAGTATGTTATCTGTTCCCCTCGGTCACATTTAAGGATTTCTATCCTGTACCACAAGCTTTTTAAAGATGTGGTCTTAGTGTCTTCTCTACTAAACCATTTGTTACTTGAGAGAACCATACCTCTTTTTAATTTACTATAAAAATAAAATGATTATTGCTAAATATTTGTTAAAAAGTGAATATAAAACAAATGAATATCATATGCTGACATTCAAGGATGAAATGATTATTTTCTTTTTAGTCTTGAGTATTATATTGCTTGAACTTAGTTTACATTAGTTTCTAATTTATCTTGAACTCTTCTGTCCAAACAAAATACATTTAGTATAACAGAAAATCCAAATTCAGATATTGTTCCAAATTATGCAGATTGATTTTCATTGTAACTCTGGGTCAATAGACCTATTTCTTCAAAGTCAGCAAAAATGCAACAAATTGCCAACAAATTCAGGCATCCATTTACGTATTAGACAAGTTTTTAATGAGTGAATTTTGGTTCATTATTTATTTGCCCTCAAAAATCCCAGAGTTACACTTCAACAGCTTTTGAAGGAGAGACTGGAGTATACATAATGAGTTGACCTAATAATTTAGAAATTATTTGGAAGTATGACTCAAATAATTTGTCATTTCAGATAAACCATTTCCCTTCTTTGTTTGGCATAAATGAAATTATTAGACATATAATATTTTCTATATAAGGATATTGCAAAACTGAAAAAAATATCTAACCACACTCACGGCTTTGAAGAGCACCTGGATTCAGTTCTTAAAGAAGTCAAGTAATAGACATTATATGCAGTCTACATTAAGCCCAGTTCCATAGCTTAACAAGTCTCACTGATACCTTAGCACTTAATATCAATTTAATTTTAAGTAACTGCTCCTTAAGGGAGCAGTCAGCATCATTTGTTGCATTAAGCAAACCAAAGTGAGGAATGTTCCTGTAACTTACCATATATTTGGATTTAATTGCAGTTGGTGGTAGGAGTCAAAGTCATCTCGAAGGATAATGCTGTCACTATGTATTTCAGCTGAAAGAAAAAGGAAGTATTTAGGAAAGAAATATACTACAACAGTATATTTAGCTAAACACAAGTGTCAACATGCTGTATTTATGAAGAATAATGTATTTTAAAACTAAATTTTAAATGAGCAGTTGATTTGCTTTGTCCCTCAAACTGCTAAGCGACAAGTGTAAAAAGCTCTGCGGTTTAGACACCTAGAAGTTGGGAAAACGAAAGACCCCAAAAGGAAACCTACAAAGCTATCACTAGGCAGGGGAGGCAGGAAGGCCAAAGTCAGCACCAACCTACAAGGAGAGGCTATTCGAAACTTGTCTTCCATCGTTATGGCTTGGCTGTGTCCCTACCCAAATTTCATCTTCAATTGTTGTTCCTATAATCCCCATATATCGTGGAAGGGACGGTAATTGAATCATGGGGGCAAGTTACTCTCATGCTGTTCTCGTGATAGTAAGTTCTCATGAGATTTGATGGTTTTTTTTTTTGAGACAGAGTCTTACTGTGTTGCCCAGGCTGGAGCGCAGTGGCACGATCTCAGCTCACTGCAACCTTGTCTCCTGGGTTCAAGCAATTCTCCTCTTTCAGCCTCTCGAGTAGCTGGGATTACAGGTGCCTACTACCACGCCCAGCTAATTTTTATATTTTTAGTAGACGGGGTTCCGCCATATTGGCCAGGCTGGTCTTGAACTCCTGACTTCAGGTGAGCCACCTGCCTCAGTCTCCCAAAGTGCTGGGGTTACAGGCATGACCCACCGTGCCCAGCTGAGATTTGATGGTTTTATAAGGGGCACTTCCCTCTTTTGCTCAGCACTTCTTGCTGCCACCATGTGAAGAAGGACGTGTTTGCTTCCCCTTCTGCCACAATTGTAAGTTTCCTAAGGCCTTCCCAGCTATGCTGAAGTGTGAATTGTGTGTCAATTAAACCTCTTTCCTTTATAAATAACCCAGTCTCAGGTATGTCTTTATTAGCAGCGTGAGAATGAACTAATATATCCATATTTCAACATATACTCATCCATGGCTTCCAAGAGACTGCCCAGACAGTGTCAGTGTCTAATTCACTTTAAAGCATGGAATTGGATAGAACATTCTGGCTATTTATTGTCAACTAAAATTGCTGTAATCTACTGATCCATTTTTTCTTCTCTTTCCCACTATCCTCTTGCCCTGGCTTGCTTTCTCTCCTTCCCTATATTCACTCATCTTTTACTGAATGTTTTTAAATTTGTTAACCTTTTTTTCTCTTTCAGAACTGCATAAGAGAATTTATCTACATGAATAAGTAAAATTCCTAAATAAAATCAATTTAGAAGTCAGGAGGAATGCCAGGGAGCCATACATGGTTTTAAATATATTATCACTACACATTTGAGATATATTGAATACCTATTTTTAAGTTCTAGAAGAACTTTGGGCATGTCAAGCGCAATATTTTCGCCAACTGTAGAGTTCGTATTTCCACTGAATAGATGATGAATAAGTAAACTCAACTTTCATGGCTGGCTACAATGTAAAGGTGCTCATTTTAAAGGTTGTGTGAGAAATGATGATTATTTCTATTCATGTTGTAAAAACTAATTTAGTACTTTAACAATGCTCTCATGTGATTCATGGTTTGCTTAGAAAGTTTGTTTCAGCTACTCTAATTTCTTTGGGTTGTGACAATTTTGTTTGAACTAGCTAACAGACTGTCTTTTGGAAAAATTAAAATAAGATTATCTGATTAACAAAAAACTCCCATAACTTTTTCTTTTAAAGGTGACATTTTTATGTTTTTCAGGCTCACTCAAATATACTTCTCTGAAATCACTGGGTAATTAAAATCACTTCCCAATATCAGGAAGCATACTTTCACATTCTCTTTGGTGACATCCCCAACCATGGCAGTCCTTGCCTCCTTTATACCAGGTATGCCAGCAGGCAAGCACATAATGAAGTCATGGAAACCAGTGAATCAGCATGTACTGAGAGGACTGGATGCTCAGACTCGAAGCCTTAGGCATGAGAACAGGGAGAATATGGATATACACTGGAGAGAATGCTGTGATGTATTCTGTGCATGGGAGTGATTTAATGATTCCTCTGAGCGATGAGATGCAGTGCCTCAAATGCCTACAGTGTACAGCTCTCTAAGATACCCAATCTGGCTGAGACTTGGCTGGGCCACTGCGGGTCACCAGCCTGTCTTGGCTGCCAGAAGGCATGCTTCTAAGCGCTTGCATTTGTCTGCCAAATAAGAGGAGCCCCAAGCTGTAGCATTACATAAAAGTAGAGCTTCTCAAGGCAGATTTTCCAAAGAGGAAAAATAAATTAATTGGGTTTATAGGTTGAAAGGAAAAGCCCAAGAGACAAATAACTGACCTATCTGGAAAGTCCCATAGTGAGAGACATTTGAAAAGGCTGCAACCAGCTAGGATGATTTCTTTTCATTCTTATTAAATACTATAGTGTAGGAAATTGCTTTTAAAATAAGTCTTCACTGACACAAATGAGAAAATTAATGCTTAAAGATCACTTGTTTTCTAGAGACTTTTTTATTTACAAAGGCAATGGGTAAGCCTCATTGGATACCTGTTTGTGTATTGATTTACTTCCAAACACCACTATATTATTTACCATACATTTTATGAAAACAAAATCAATTAATCCTTATACCAACCCTGTGAGGTAGGTACTATTATTAATTCTACTTTGCAGATGAGAAAACTGAGGCACAGAGAGGTTAAGTAACTTGCTCAATATTGTGTGGCTAGCAAGTGGTAAAAGTGAGATAAACCCAGGCAGTTTCCCAGAATCTGTGCTCCTAACCACTATACACCCTGCCTCAAGAACTGTGGGCCACTAAGAGCATGACATTATGAAAAATCCATGGTGCCATTTTAAGAAGCAGGTATTTATTTAAACGGTCTCATTTCAATTTTTTTTTTAAAGAAACAGGATCTGGCTTGCTGCCCAACTTGGAGGACAGTGTTACAATCATAGCTCGCTGCAGCCTTGAAATCCTGGTTTAAATGATCCTCCCATCTCAGCCCCCAAAGTAACTAGGACTTCAGTGCATGCCACCACAATGACTAATTTTTAACATTTTTTATGGTAGAGATGGGGGTCTTGCTCTGCTACCCAGACTGGTCTTAAACACCTGGTCTCAAGTGATCCTCCCACCTCAGCCTCCCAAAGTGTTGGGGTTACAGGCATGAACCACCATGCCCAGCTTCAGTTCGATTTTTAAAGAAATGACAAAATAATTTCTTTTTCTTAACAATTCAGTACTAATTTGAGCATAAATCTCAAATCTTAAATGACTTCAATTCTTCCACATTCATGGCTTCTTGCCCACTAGCTCTATGCTGTAACATTTATGATGGGCATTTAGTATTATGAGGGACTCTGGGGAAAATTCAGCATTAGAATGCAAAAGCTTACACTCAATAGGATCTCAGGGCTGAGGGTACTAACAGGTGCAAAAGTTCCTGCATGAGCCCCCAGCTGGGCAGCATGAATGTTTCCTCAAGGAGGTTCTGTGTTCAAGTATAATCCGTACCCAAGTTCAGTTTCAGTGATTGATCAACGATCAGAGAGGACAGCTTCCTCGCCTCTATAACATCTGCTCACATAGCCAGAAAAGCCAAACAAGTAGATCAAGTACTAAGGTTAATGACATCAGAGTCTTAAACACTTACCTAGATGTGGGTGCACAGTGGCATCTGTTGGAGCTGAATCAAGAGAGGAAAGAAGAAAGACAACTGATCAGGAATGAAAGCAAAATCCAGTAATAAAGAGTCACAACACAGTTATAAAACTTAAGTCACATTAAGCAAATCAAATGGCTACAGACTTTTTAGTCTTTTTAGGAGTTTCTGGAACTCTTGAAAAAATAGAAGACAATAAATTTAATGATCTTGTATTTTGTGCCAACACTTACTGGTTAAATCAGAGAAGAGTTTTGCAAAGATTCACTGAATTGTTAACTCTAATTAAAGATTTTCTTGAAACAAAAGGAATACTTGCCAATTATCCAATAATGACTAACAAAAACCTGGCACAATGATATACATTCTCTCACCAGTATCATAGTGCATATGAACAAGCCAAATCTGAAGCTTCAAGGAAAACAAGGGTTTATTTGCAAACTAGCTGGAAAAGTAGGAAAATTTATGTTGAAATTGAAACTTTGAAAATACAAATTAATAAGGGTTTTACACATGAATTTCCTATCGTGAATTGTGTCTCCAGAAGATTTTAACTGTAATTTCCAGTATCTTCTAAATTGTCTGCAAAAACCTACAAGAAAAATTTGAAGAATGTCTTGTTGATGTTAATTATTTTAGACTTGATTTTCAATGTATGCAATATTTATGTGAATTCCATGTTAATAATACTATGCTGACACAAGAATAATACTTGGACATAGTTTTGAAATTGATATGTTTTTGCATTAAAGGTAAATCAGCTCTTCTAATAAAAATGAAAACATTTTGTCAAGGTGGATCTGGACATTAAAGGAAAATGATTTTTTGATACTCTATTCAGTTACTGGAAGATCTTTAAGCAGGTAAGAAACACTTGGGTATGTGGATCTACTTTTCAATTGTCAATTTTATGAACTCTTAATATAGGCCAAATATTTCTTAAGATGTGCTATAAGTGTAAAGTACATGCTAAATTTTGGAGATTTAGTACAAAAAATGTAAAATATCTCATTAATAGTTTTAAATTCACCACATTATATCAAAATGCTTAATATTTTACATATTCTGTTAATAAAATACATTATTAAATTAATTTCATCTATTTCTTTCTATTTTTTAGATGTGACTACTAGAATATTTAAAATTGCACATGGGGCTTACATTATACTTCTATTAGACAGCGCTGAATACAGCTAGGAGGGACATTTGTACTGTATATCAATTAGGAAATCATTATCAAGCAGGAGGTGGTGGAGTTACAAAAGGAAGACCGAGTCACTCAGAGAGAACGTAAGGTATAAAGTGAGGCTGAGAGAAGTAGCTCATGCCTGTAATCCCAGCACTTTGGGAGACTGAGGCAAGAGGATTACTTAAGGCCAAGAGTTTGAAACCAGCCTGGGCAATATAGTAGGAGACCTCATCTCTAAAACATTAAAAATCAGCTGGGCATGGTGGTGCACGCCTGTAGTCCTAGCTACTCAGGAGGCTGAGGCAGGAGGATCACCTGAGGCCAGGAGTTTGCGGATGCAGTGAGCTAGGAATGCAACATCACACTCCAGCCTGAGCAAGAGAGTCAGACCCTGTCTCTAAATAAATAATAAAAAGAAAGAAGTGAAATGCACAGTCAAATGTATATTTAATGGACAGATGGAAGAAGACAAGCTAGCAAAGGTGACTGAGTAAAAGTGCATTCCATTAAGGAAATAAGAAAAAGAGTTTTAAGAGCTAAGAGAGTTGAAGGAGAGGCCAAAATAATCTTAATAAAGCTGATATCTATGAAGAACATCCTGCTATTAAGGCACTGTGCTAAGGAATGTCTATAGATGAACTCAGGGATTTGGGCCTCAGAATCTAGACTCAACTACTGTGCAGACTGCTCTTTCTAGAAGGTTAGCTGCAAAGGTGAGAAATAAGATCTTATATGGAGATGAGGACCAAAGGGATTTTTTTGTTGTTTGTTTTGTTTCTTAAGATATTATGATAGTGGCCGGGCCCGGTAGCTCATGCCTGTAATCCCAGCACTTTGGGAGGCCGAGGTGGGCAGATCACGAGGTCAGGAGATCGAGACCATCCTGGCTAACACTGTGAAACCCCGTCTCCACTAAAAATAAAAAAATTAGCCAGTTGCGGTGGCGGGTGCCTGTAGTCCCAGCTACTAGGGAGGCTGAGGCAGGAGAATGGAGTGAACTTGGGAAGCAGAGCTTGCAGTGAGCTGATCGCACCACTGCACTCCAGCCTGGCGGACAGAGTGAGACTCCATCTCAAGAAAAAAAAAAAAAAGAAGATATTATGATAGTTTACCATGCCTAATGTTAGCTATATTGCAAAAGGGATTCTCTGTATTCATGTTATAAAGTGTTAAAAAGAAAAGAAAAACACCTGTCTACACAATATGGAACTTTTCAGATTATTTCACAGGTTGTGAAATAAATTGGTTAAATTAAATGTAGGAAAAGTTATGACAATTACTAATTAGAAATATTTACTATGCAATACAATAGTTGATATGTATAACAAAATATCTGCAGAAATACTGTTGCCTACTTTACATTAAATGACTTTGGTGACCAAGGCCTCAACCCAATAAAGGGAATAAGTTATAAAATGCTTTAAATTGTTTATTGAAATGGACATCTACCTTTGCTAAATTATCTGGACACATGGAAGCTTTCACTGAAACACCTACATCACAATTATCAGGAGAGGGCCATTTTAGAAAGACCCACTGAGTCAGAATCTCTGAGGGTGGAGGCCCAGAAGTTGTATTTTTTAAAACAGCCTTGACTGATTCTGACAGAAAGCCAGATTTAAAATTCACTGGTTTAAACTACACAATCCACTGCTTATTTTTACAGCATGCTGAACTGTTCTCTGTGTTAAGTACTTATCTTTGCTCTGAAGAAGAAATAGGCTCCTCAAAAGCAGAAAATATGTCCACTCAAGACATAAGCCAAAGCTGGTAATAGTGTCTCAATAAATAATAAATTGATTTGAAAGCTACTTCTTAGTTGTAATATATTTTATGGTATTTCAGAAAATAATTGAAGATCCAAACCTTTAAAAAATGCCAGAATAGACACAAAACATTGTCCAAAAGTCCTTCATTATAAGTGGTCTGGGGAGCTTTAACACCAAGTCAGTATTTACCTGGATTTAATTTAACTCAACAAATTTACATCATATTTTAAATCACTAGTTAGGAAGGTCTGTTTTAATATATTTTAACAAAAATGTCCACTATCTGAGATAACTAAACATTATTTCCTCAAAAAGAGAAACTTTTAGTACGCGAAACTTAATGCAAGGAAAAGTACAAATTTTCCTGAAAAAGATTCACGTATATGTGGCATAAAAATGGGCCAAAGCCGAGTAAAGTACTGGGCCTAGAAGCTTATTTTAATCATTTCTCAATAAGTGACCATATCAATCTAGTTTTATGTAGTATAAACAAATTTTCTAAGCCTGTAGGAAGTTCACCATCTTTTCCACATTTACTGAAGTAAATGCAGCATGGAAAAATTAAAGTAGCCTGAGGAAGAATGATATAGTTCAACATTATTTAGTATACTCCCATTTGGATACTACCTGCCTTGCCTCATACTAGTGACTATGAGTGAATTATTATAATATAATATATATAATATATAATATAATATATATAATTATATGAACTTGGCATAAAGGCCTTTACTCTTTCCTTTATTAAATGTAAAATGCGTACTTGCTAGGCAGGTCCTCATTTGTCAACTGTCCAAGTGCTTACCCAATAGCATATCTCCAAGTCTACCTTTCCTGTTCCTCTGCCATTGAACTAGCTCTAGATTGAATCATTGAATTTTTCTAGATTGCTCGTATGTTTTTATCTCAACATTTTATTGGTCTGTTACTGATTTTCTGCCTCTCCCAGGATCGTAGAATGCCCCACCCCACCTTGCATCTTGCCCAGTTTCTCAGCTCCCTTGAATTTAAAGTTGCATGATTAAAATCTAGCAACGACATAAAATTGTCAAATGGCTTAAACTAGGGAGTTTTGGTTTCTGAGAATGAGAGAGAACAGAAATGTTCTTAAAGAAGTGGGTTTTGGAATACACCTCCTTTAACAGAAGTGTAAAAGATATCGCAGTTTCTTCCAGGTATTTCTGTGGTAAAGATAAGAAGATCAGGTCAGATGACCAAAGGTGTGCACAGAGGAAGATGCACTAGGGATGGGAACCCTGCTACTTGTCAGAGGACACTGAATTGAAGAGAGAGGAAGATAGGCTGGACTTGTTCTGTACCCAGAGAGATCACTGTGGGGAAGCTTCATAACATGGTCCTAATTTAGTTTCATTGGTGAGACCCATGAAACTGTACATAGAGGCTCGAAGGAACTTATGGAAAGATAAAGGATTTAATAAGGAATCAAGTGTTTGTATAAATCAAACTGAATTTCTACATGTTTTCAGAAGTGAATATTTTTTCTACAAGGTAGGATGTTCAACTAGGAATGAATGTTCAGCTAGGATGAATCTAGGAATATCCAATTTTGTTAAGAGTTCCCTGTTAGAAATTGCATGTGAATGTATTTGTGTTTCAATGAACTTTAAATCTCATTCAGAATAACCATACATCTCTGTAATCTTTATCCAGAAATACAATGCCATTGAAATTCACAAACATTACAGAAACTATATCCTTTGTAAAGCTTGATCAAGTTCAAGTAACTGGACTGAATTGGAAACTGACCTTAGGTATATCATGATAACGTAAAGAGTATGCCAAATGTCCTCAGACTGAATTAACTTAATTAAAACCACAGATAAAATATAAAATGTTACACAGGTAAGTTAAAATAAAGGTTTTACTTTGCCTAAAGAACAAGTAAAAGCAAGCCAACAGAATGGAGGAATTAAGATAGAATCTCTCTAAAATCACCAGGGTTTTTAAAAGCTTTTTTCCAGCTAGGGATTCACAATGAAAGTCTAGCCTACTTTGACTTGTTTTTAGTTGAAAAAGCCAAACTTCTTTAAAACTATCAATACAAATTGGTAGCAATTTTTACTAGGAAAGTATTGATAAATGAGAATCTACTTAATTTCATAAGTCAAATCCCTCTTGAGAGCAGAGCAGTTAAATGAGAAAAAAATGAAATTTTAAAGTTTTCAGCATAATACAATCTTTTCATACTAGATAAGTAAATAAATGTTATGAGTGTCAAAACCACTCATAACTGTGTACTTATGATTTCTTTTCCAGATTCTTTTTGATGTTTGTGATAGTGCCACTTAAAAGTTATTTGTCTCCAAATTCTCTCTCCAGTGGGGCCTATCCAGATGACGTTTTGGCAAAATACAAAGATTTAGATCAGCGATGAAATGCTTCAGCAACATTCTAAGTCTTTCCTTAGCCAGGCATTTTCCTAGATGCTTGAGTATTATTAAGTCACCTGAAGATTACGTATGTATTTTACTAAGATTTCACAGACTACGCAAAGAGGACAGAAATAGATTTTTAAAATCAATAAGCTTAAACATGTTAAGAATAAAAGTAAACAATCATTGTTTTTAGAAGGTACTTTGAAGTTTGAAAAAAATAGATTGCTTATAGAACTTCTTTTTTAAAAAATTCAGCTGTACTATTCTTGAAATGATTTACTAACCACCATTAGCTAGTAAAAGAAAGAGACTGGAACTGCCTTGAATGAACACAAGAACTCTGTACTAATGCAGATTTCATGAAGATAATTATTCAAAAAATAGTGAGGGTGAATGATTATTACGTGGAACAGTCATGAAAAGACCCAGTTCATAAGATAAGCAATTCATATCACAAGGCTTGATTGAGCCTAACATGAAAGCAAGTAAATTCAGTACCAAAAGTTTCAAAGGAATAACATGCTTCTTGGTCTCTTTAAACAAGGTTACCATTTATTCGCTTAAAATGAAAGCAGAAAAAGTGCATACTGATACTTTTTTGAATAAATGATGGAAAGCTCTTAGCTCATATATGTTAACATGTCTCTGTGTTGGTGATAGTTCTAGTCAGAAGAGTTGCGGGTCTTTTCCCAAGGAATATCTTTGTTTGGGAAAGGTGAAAAATTATTTTTAAAAACTCACTATTTTCACTCAGTGTGAATTAATCTGGCCTTCATCGCGGTATGAGAAGAACCACTTTTTACTCACTTTTTAAACTTTAAAGTGCAACTAATGTATTGCTCGTCATTAAACAGACTTACTTTGTGAACATTACCTTTAATTTACTAAATATATTTTTGCCTCCAAATTACCTCCAATTATTTAGAGCATCTCAAAGATTATAATGAGTGGTTTATCCTTATGACAGTTTCTCTTGCATTAGCACCAGCTGAGCTTTGCAGACAGAAATGAAAGTTAGAACATTTCTGCAAACTAATACAGGCAGCAAATATCTCCACATTAGCTTCTGTGACTATATTTGGTTATTGGTGCTCACAGTCATACTTTTCTTTTTTTTTTTTTTGAGACGGAGTCTCGCTGTGTGGCCCAGGCTGGAGTGCAGTGGCGCAATCTCGGCTCACTGCAAGCTCCGCCTCCCGGGTTCACGCCATTCTCCTGCCTCAGCCTCTCCGAGTAGCTGGGACTACAGGCGCCCGCCACCACGCCCGGCTATTTTTTTTGTATTTTTAGTAGAGACGGGGTTTCACCGTGGTCTCGATCTCCTGACCTCGTGATCCGCCCGCCTCGGCCTCCCAAAGTGCTGGGATTACAAGCGTGAGCCACCGCGCCTGGCCAGTCATACTTTTCTTAATAACATTTTAATAGCTTAAACTATTGGGCCTTTCAAAATAAATATTATAAACATGGATCCTTAGATGGTATCTCAATATTAAATTTCAGCCTAAATTCCTCCCATCATCAATTCAATTTGTCCAGGAGACAAATCACATGCTAAAAGTTAAAAAGAAAAAGCTTCATTTCTTAAGAAGCATTTCTGTGCATATGCTCTTTCAAAAGTTGAGCCTGCCAGAATCTCATAGATCACAGCAGCCTGAAGTAGGCATATTATAAAGAATGAGGTCGTGTTTAATTCCCCTAAAGGTTATTTTCTTGACATATGTGTTTTTTTCTTTCAACTGACTTATTTTGGATGGAAATTTTAAAGTAATCACCTGACTCCAAAGTATAGCAGTACTAATAAATTTCAGCCAACTTGTTGAACAAATTACTCAGCGCAAAGAATGGAGACTTAAATATGTGGAGCAGAAAAAGGAAAAGATGCCTGAAAATGAATTGAGGAGGTGGTAAATGAGCTTTGAGCTAATATTATTGATTACTTTTTAAAAAAAAGCCGTTTAAAAAAAAGCATTATACGTAGATGGCAAGCAATTCTTACAAATACAGGTATTATGTTACAGGGACTATATCTCCTGAATCATTTTGGAATTCAAAGGCCCCAGGTAGTTTTGCCTCAGGTATCTCTGCACCTAATTTGAAATTCAAACGTATTAAACTTCCAAAGCTAAATATGACAAATTAGACATGGGCTCTGAAGTTAGCATTTAATGAGCTATGAACCTAGACTTTCATCTCCCCAGGAATAATTTCTTTATTACTTTTTGTATTTTATTGCAATAAAGCACCATTTGACCTTCAAGTATGATAATTAAGCTTCCAAAAACGTTATAAATTTAGAGTGAAAACAGTTCTTCCTGTGTTCAGGAACACACTTATGATCAGTATAAAAGATTTCTTAGTATTTAAAGACAGCTAAATTATACACAGAACCAGCAATATTAGGAATTATTTTTCTCTTCCCTGTCTGATTTTCCACCTCAACTTGATTTGTGTCTCAAAACAATTTATCATCTTTCATATTCTAAAATAAATGAAATAGGAACAAAATGAAAATATATCTTTATAACCTGCAACTAGGAGATAGAGAACTCTTTCAGATAAGATTTATTCCAATAGGAGCCATAAATAATGGGGCCTTAAACATTAAAAATTATGGCTCATTGTCTTACCATGCTCATGTCCCCACCTTTTCTGGGGAGACATCCATACATTTTTCAAAAATTTGCTTACGATATAAATACAAGTTTTAAGTGAAAAATCAGAATGCAAAACAGTATCATTTGAATTGTTGGTACATTTTTATTTTTATATTTATTCATATTTTGAGAGAGTGTCTCATTCTGTTGGCCAGGCTAGAGTGCAGTGGTGCATCTTGGCTCACTGCAATCTCGACCTCCTGGGCTTAAATGATCCTCCTGCCTCAGTCTCCCAAGAAGCTGGGACTACAGGCATGCAGCACCAAGACCAGTAAATTTTTTTTTTTTTTTTTTTTTTTTTGGGTAGAGACAAGATCTTACCACATTGCCCAGGCTGGTCTTGAACTCCTGGGCTCAAGCAATCCACCTGCCTCAGCCTCCCAAAGTGCTGGGATTACAGGCGTGAGCAACCATGCCTGGCCAAATTTTAATTTTTAAAAAATTGTTGCTGTGTAGCAACTTTTTAAAAATCCTAGACCTTTGAGAACTTGAAGAGATGAAGTTCATAGATGGAGGAGATGTGAGAAATTGCAGGTATAAATTGACCCAAAACCTGAGAATGTATGGCTTTTAAGTAACATTTAGAGGTTGGAAGGAAAATCACTAGGCTCAAAAGAGGAAGAAGGAGGAGGAAGAAGTGGAGGAGATGGAAGAAACCTTGTTGCTAACACCAACAGAAATTGCTAGAGATTTTCCAATGTCTATGCTTCTTTTCTTTATTTCTTTACTTCTCAGTGCCCCCCATAGCTTCCTGTGACAAAGGAATTAAGTTCTGCCCATATGAGGTGAGCAGAAGCGACTAGGGTAACTTTCAGGACTGGGTGATGTCCTAAAGGAATGGGCATGCTTCCTTGGCCCTTTCCCCTCCCTGCTGTAGGAGGTGGTGAGTGCTGGAGCAGCCAGCTTGGCTCCTAGATATGGAAGCTACATGCTGTGCATAGTGGAACCACCCTGCCAGCCCTAGACCGTCTATCCTCAAACCGATTTATGACTAAGAAATAAACTTCTAGTCATTTAACCCACCCACATGTTGAAGTACTTTGCTTAGTACCTCAAGTACATAGAAGCTTAATTGATACTCTAACTACAATAGTTAATTTCCCATTGGTGAGGAAAGGGTCCCTTTTGGGGAAAATTTCTTCTCTTTATCTGAGTCATAATCTTAAAGGCCACAGTAGCAATTAGAGCTGATCAACCTGCAAATTCCTGTGAGTAGAGAGACTCTATCTTGAATATCTCTGCATTCCCAATGCTGAGCACATGTCTCACACATGGCAGTTCCAAAAATGCTAGTTGAATGTATTCTGATAACATCAGCAAGCCAATATTACTAAAACCATTGTCGTTAGAAAATTCTAATCATCTCCTCTGTTCCTTTTCTTCCTTATTGCTTGTACATATGTCATCTTCTTCCTTCACTTTTCGTCATATTTCTTTTCACTTTCCTTTACATACCTAAGGATGAATTGTACAATCTGTCTTGCTCTAAGATAGATTTAAGGCAGCTTACAAAAAAAGGCAGACAGCTGAACAAGATAATAAAGGGGGGAAATCAAAGATGACAAACGAGGGTAGAAAAATAATACATGCCGTGTTGAGATATGTATGCAAGATGCATGCCCCCAGGACTTCAATTTGGTTCTCAAGCCATAAAGTTACAGAAATAGAAGAGTTCATAACTTTAAAATAACACATACTGTTCAGGAGAAGCATAGTTATTGCAGGTACACAGACTGTATAGAAGTTTCTTCTATAGTTTCTCAAAGAGGACAGTGAGCAGTAAAGCAAACATAATCTCAAATACCATCTAACCAACTCTGAGTTTTGTTAGGCTACTCCTAGTAAAGTTCATCAATGAAAAAAGAGTGCACAATGCCTAAATACAGATGTAAAAGCACTTCTGGGGACATGGGAGGTACAGAGTGGCTGGCAATTAAAGAAATAATAGTGATTCGGCATTTTTGGAAAAGTGTCCTTGCTTTATATGGTTCATTGATTTCCTTAACTAATATTTGAGTGCCTGCTAAGTGTCAGGTACTGTGCCAAGTTCTGGGAATCTAAAAATGATCCAGTCTCTTCTGGATCAAGGGATCCAAAGTGTAGTATAAAATACATTTAGAAGTCAATGCATTACACACAATGGTGAACTAAATTAAGTTAGCAAATATAAGGTGGGAGAGTGATAAAAATAAAGATGATAGAGGAGGAGACACTTGAACTGGATCTTTAAGGATGAGTGCAACTTCATGAGTTAGACAGCAGAGGAGGTATGGAGGAAAGTACACCAAGGAAAGGAGCTGGCATATCTGAGCTACAGTGATAGGGTCAGGATGGCATCTCTGATGAAGGACGTACTTATTCCAGCTGAAATAAAGAGTCTGGTGTCAGGTGAGGGTGATGGGTGTGGAAAGATCTAAATGTGGAGATGAGGTTGGAGAGAGAGAGAGGTGGGACAGATCAGGGAAGTCCTGAAAGCCAGGCTGAATGGAGGGGGAATAGAGGGCAGTTATAGGGTTTGAGGCCAGGAGAATTTTGATCAATGTGTGAAAGGCCTGAATAAAAAAAATGGCAGTAGGCATGGAAAGAAAAGGGTTGGTTTAAGAGATACTGTGTAAATTGGCCTTAGACACACTGGATATAGACATGGATGACAAAAAGGAATAAGCAAAGAAATGTGTTACCTAGGTCTCTGTTTAGTGACTGGGGTGATGATGAAGATGCTAACCAGAACTGCAATAGAAAGGTACAGATTTGGGAGGAACTAAAGTTCAGTTTAGAATATATTGAGTTCAAGGTGCCTAAATGACACCCAAATGTAGTGTCCAGTAATAGTGAGAGCTAACATCTACAGAGTATGTGCTAGCCACTATGCTATGTACTTCATCATGACATTTAATCCTCACAACCTTAAGATGTTCCTTCTGGGCACAAAATATTGTACCAGGCTCTTGGGAATGGCATGCGGTGGCCAAAAAGGTTGATGCTATCCCTTTCCCTATTTTACAGATGAGAGAATTGAGACTCAAAGATTACATGGCTAGAAAGTGCCAGAGCAGAAATTCTAACTCAGGAGTATAGGTAACTGCAAACTTCATGCTCACAATCATTTTACCTTCTTGACTCTTTGTATAAGCACCAAGGAAGTGGAAAGCTAGGAAGATGAAAATTATAGGTGTGAGTGAGTTCAACAGGGACAATATAAAAGCACAAAAAGAAGGCTGGGCATGGTGGCTCATGCCTGTAATCCCAGCACTTTGGGAGGCTGAGGTGAGTGGATCACGAGGTCAAGAGATTGAGACCATCCTGGCCAACATGGTGAAACCCTGTCTCTACTAAAAATACAAAAATTAGCTGGGCGTGGTGGTGCACACCTGTAGTTCCAACTACTTGGGAGGCTGAGGCAGGAGAATTGCTTGAACCTGGGAGGTGGAGTTTGCAGTGAGCCGAGATCACACCACTGCACTTCAGCCTGGTGACAAGAGACTCCTCTCAAAAAAAAAAAAAAAAGTGCAAAAAGACGCCCAACCCCAGAATGTGTGATGTGGAAAGAAGAACTCATTACGGAAACTGAGAAAGAAAAGAGAAGTCAGGTAGGGTGAGGATCCGAGTCCTCTGGATTAGTTGGCACCCTAGTGGGTTATTGGTGACCTTGAGGATGATAGTTTCCAGGGAGTGCTGGCGGTAGAGGCCAGATGGCAGGGTTAGGACGAAAGCCTGGTGACACACACTGCTCTTTCAAGAAGCTGGAGTGTAAGAAGGAAACATGGCCGGGGGTACCCGAAGTTCAGGATGAAATACTTGTTAAAGTAGCAGTGGCTTCAGCATATTTAAGCACAGAGGAGGAGGTGGCCACTGAAGAGGAAGACATTGAAGCTATGAGAAAGAGAAAGCACAATTATTGGAGCAAGGCCTCAGAGGAGATGAGAGGAACACCATTCCACTAGGTTTATATTTTTCTGCAAATGTGTCTTCGTCCTTCTCTTCTGGGTTTGCATTAGTAAATCCGTACTATAAGCTTCTTAACAATGGGATGGGAGACTGCCTTATGTTGCCACACACCTCGCCTGGGGTCTGGTGCAGTGTTTCACATATGCCCACTGGGGACACAGCACAATATACATTAATTAATACCAATGAATTCCAACTCTTAAAAACTTGATTATTAAAAAATCTATATTAATTTTTACATGAAACAACTGAATTTTCACATGTACATTAAAAATAATGTTAGATTAATAAATTGGATGAAATATTTCACAAGCCAAACAAAATTGTGAATTATGTATGTTTGTAACAGCTTTGCCCTCCTTCCCCAAGTGATTGTATAGATCCAAACTTGGTCTTTGTCCTTCAAAATATGGAGGAATCAAGCAGGTTATATAGCAGCATGTGTAGAAAGAATTCTTCCATGGGCACCCAAAATAACTCAATGTAAAATTCTTCTTGGGCATAAATCTAGGAATTCTGACTTTGGACTAGATAAAGCTGTCAAGTGGGAATGTATATAGCCCTCAGAACTAAAAAGAAGGCTGCTTAAATCTATGTTCAATCATCTTGGGATAAACAGCACCAGTCCAAAACACCATTGTTTAGGAAATTAAAAGATTAATCAGACACACCTTCAGAGTCAGCAGCAAGAAATTTTACTATGGTCATGTGAATCAGCTCTTTGTCATTCCCCTTAATCTGCTTGTTTTCAGATCACTTAGGGATACTTTCTGCCTGCCATAGCCCCAGGAGGGCTTTAGTTTCTCGCTTTGTTGGGTAGTTTGTAAGACCTTGAAGCAAGATCGGGGGTTCCTGGATGGTTTTCCCTGAGCCTCTTAATTCAGTTGTCTTTGTTTATAAATCACAAAGCCTAGGGATGTCATGAACAGGAGCTGTAACCACTAAAATGAAATATAAGCTGCAAAATAGCCAAGGGGAGCACAGATGTCTTTGACCAGCAAATGCTTAACACTGGGCACATTCAAGTGAAATACATGAGTATTTATTTTTCTTTTCAACAATTAAAGTAGATACGTTGAAACCCAATTCTGACAATGAGAGAGAAACAAGTCTGAATTAATAAAGACTTTGCATTTCAGGGTATTGGAAAGATATTTAGTAATATAAGCTGTTGAATAATCAAGGATAGCCAAGAGAAGATTTTGGTAGATCTGATCTACAATTTTTACAATATTTGGGTATAAAGTTACACTTAAAGTGTTAAAAAATATAAAAGGAGGTTAAACACCCCATTCACATTCTGGACTTCTTATTAAACTCTCCTCTGCCCCTCTCCATCTCACAGTTTCAACTTTCACCAATCCTTAATACAAACGATTTAAAAATTGCAAAGAGTTGGCATTTGGGATGAAGCATATATGCTGCCTACCACCACGGTCCAAGGGCCCTTAGAGAGCACAGCCACAGTTTCTACCACTCACTGTTCTGAGGGTGATGAACGGCTGAAAAACTGCTGAGCCTGGCAGAAAGCAGCCAAGGTTTTCTGCGCCAGCTGTATGCCTGACCTCTTTCCTCCTGACATAAAACGTTTGCCTTTAGTTATAGCCACTTCCATCAACACAACAACAGAGAATTCCAGGGTGGTTTATAAATGGCACGTGCCCTTTGGGGGCACTACAGGGCATGACTGCTGTCAGGCCACTAAGCCTGCCATCTGGTCTTGCTAAATAATCAATGTGTGTGTTTGAAGAGGGTATGCCAAGAAGCCCACAGGCCAATGAATATACACACACAGGATTATTTTCCCTGCTCTATCTTCAACTGTAATGTGTGCATACTGCTGGACCAGTGGCAGCCAGGCTGACGCACTCACATCACTTTTGCCTTAACTGTGTAGATTTAGGGCACCAAAGAGTGTATGTGTTCTTTCCAAGGTTTTCAGGGAATTCAGGCAGTAGCGATAATCTTGTTTACAGGGCTGTGGTTCCTGAGGGTTTTTAATGTTTATTTTTTTTTTAACTTTAAGAATCTACTTGGTATAATGGAACCAGCATTGGGCTGTGAGTCCAGAGATTTGAATTCTAGGCCTGCCACTCATGAGTACTGTAGATTTTGTCAAGTTAGCTTGCTTGGCTTCATCACTAATCCACAGATAAGAAACCTATAGTTACATGATCATAGCATGAATTCAAATACTAGTCCTCATCCTAAGTCTATCTATACCACACTCATATTAACATTTTCAATGGTACTCATGTGGTTCAGAGACAGATGTATTAGGTCTGCAGCTCTTTTTAGGTTGTTCAGTAATAATTTCTGCAAAAAAAACTGATTTCTCTTTTCAAGTTTTTGGTCTATGCTGATATTGTTTCTATTCTTTGTTTTGGTCATCTCTAACAGTACTTCAAAAAACACCATAATGTTTATCTTTAAAATCACTTGCTGACATTTTGGACAATTTCCCAGATAGTCACTTGGCTAACTCCTTTATCCCCTTTCCGGTCTTTGCTCTAATGTCACCTTCTCAGTGAGGTCTACCCAACTTACCTGCCACCCTATTTAAAATTGCAATCAGCCTCTTCCTCCTCCACCCAACTGTATGCTCTTTCCCTGCTATATTTTGGTGGTCTATTTCCCCCAACAACACTTGCCACCTTCTAACATGGCACCACATTTAGTCATTTCTTATGTCTCACATTTACTGTCTGTCTCCTCTTCACTGCAATGTAGGCTTCATGGCAGCAGGGATCTTTGCTCTGTTTATTGGCATATTCCAAGACCTAGCCTAGAACAGAGCCTGGCACATGGTAAGCATTAATTTTTTTTTTTGGAGACGGAGTCTGGCTCCGTTGCCCAGGCTGGAGTGCAGTGGCACGATCTCTGCTCACTGCAAACTCCGCCTCCTGGGTTCACGCCATTCTCCTGTCTCAGCCTCCCGAGTAGCTGGGACTACAGGTGCCTGCCACCACGCCCAGCTAATTTTTTGTAGTTTTAGTAGAGACGGGGTTTCACCATGTTACCCAGGATGGTCTCGATCTCCTGACCTCGTGATCCGCCCGCCTCGGCCTCCCAAAGTGCTGAGATTACAGGCGTGAGCCACCGTGCCTGGCCAAGTAATTTTTGTTTAGTACTAAATATTGAATAATTTCAGTTCTTTTTGTTTTACAGCTAGTGAATGAACCTAAGCATCTTTTACTTTCAAAACAATTGAGGGTATACAGCCCAGCCAACCCCACACCCCAGACTAAAGATGAGAAAACTCTAGCTCCTTGTCTGCACCATGACATGAGAGCAGAACTCAGATGGGGATGTGTTTACAATTACATGGAACCTCAGAGATATATAAAAAAAAATCTCTGAACCTGGTCTATGTTCCAAGAACATTAAGGGGACTCCTCACAGTTTACATGAAAATCCATGAACAATTTTCAAAAAGTTTTAATATGCTGGTACATGTATTTTATAACCAGAGATCAATGTGAGGAACATTGCTAGTAGCAGCCACACTGCCTCATCATGGTCCATAGCAAACATACAGGGTTAAAGATTTTTCAGCAAGGACAGTGATTTTTCAATTGTAAAATGTTTAAGTTGATCATTCAGCAAACATTTACTGAGTCTATGTTTCGTGCCAAACATGAATAAATGTTAAAAAAACCAAAAAGTTAAATCATGGTTCCTGCCTTCAAAAAGCTCTCAACTGGGGGAAATGAGGGTTTAAACAAATAATTATGACACAACAGAGACAGAGCATGTTAAGGGAGCCAGGCAAGTCACCATACAGGAGGAGACATGGGAGGTGTAATTCAGAATTTTCCTTCGATTCTTGAGAAGGGATTTATTCCCCTTGCCACAGCAGACTCGTCTCTTCTCCTTCCTAAGACTAACCCCACATGTACACTTTTTGGAGGAAATGTGTGCTATGTCTTTATAATACAAATAACGTAAGTTCACTGTAAACAAATTACAAAATAGAGATACATTTTAAAAAAATTAAACATTCACAATTTTACCCCACTGATCTACTTACGCTTTTTATTTCACACCAACTGACCTTGAATAAAATTTTGCTTCAGCAAAATCCCTTCCCTTTTTTATGTACTGAACCTGTGCTTTGCGCCAGGGACTCTGGAAAGTAAGGTCACACAAGTAAAGCCTGAATCCAAGCCATGATTTGAATGTGTCCCCTCCAAAATTCAGGTGTTGCCAATGTGACAGTAGTAAGAGGTGGGGCCTTTAAGCAGTGATTAGGTCATAAGGGTTGCTCTCCCTGTGAATGGGATTAAGGTCCTTATAAAGGAGGCTTCAGGCTCAGCTGGCTTGCCCCTTTGCCTTCCACCATGTGAGTACACAGCATTCCTCCTCTTAGGAGGATACATCATCAAGACACCATCTTAGAAGCTTAAAGCAGCCTTCACCAGACAACCAAACCTGCCAGCACCTTGATTTTGAACTTCCCAGCCTTCGGAACTGTGAGAAAATAAATTTCTGTTCTTTATCAATTACCGAGTCTGTGGCACTCTGTTATGGCAGCACAAATAAGACAATCCACTTCTCTACGATTTCAAAGCCCTCGTAAAGCCTAAAATCCAAAAGTAAATCATGCCCACTAACATTCTTTCCTCAGTCTCATTTAAGAAAAAAGTAGCCTCTGACATCCAGAACCTGGCCTGGCAATCCCTGCTGGGCCTTGGTGTCCTCCTATTGAACATAAACAATTTCACAGAACATCAACTTCAGACAAGGCTACTCTGTGACCATGATGAATCCAGATAAAAACACATCTATTTCTTAATCATGTCTCAACACAGACACAACTTTAGCACTGTCCAAGTCACAATGTGCCAAGCACCCTCTCTCCTGGCTCATAGGAGCGATTGCTGCTTCTTTATCAATTACAGCAGTAGCCTTGCTCTAGTCTGCCCTTATGGTAGATTTATTGAGATACCTAACCACAGAATTGTCCCCACTTCCAGACAGCATTGAACCCAGAGCAAAGCTCCACTTTCTTAAACCTTACCCCAATCACCAAATACAGCACAAATATTTATTTTTTTATTTTTATTTTTTTAGACAGAGTCTCACTCCGTCACCTAGGCTGGAGTGCAATGGCATGATTTTGGCTCACTGCTACCTCCGCCTCCTGGGTTCAAGTGATTCTCCTGCCTCAGCCTCCTGAATAACTGGGACTACAGGCGTGTGCCATCACGCCCAGCTAATTTTTTGTATTTTTAGTAGAGATGGGGTTTCACTGTGTTACCCAGGATCATCTTGATCTCCTGACCTCGTGATCCACCCATCTTGGTCTCCCAAAGTGTTGGGATTACAGGCATGAGCTGCCGCGCCCCGCCCAGCCCAAATCTTATAGTAACAGTTTCTTTTGTAACATCCTCTTCTTGAGATGCCCCATGGTTCCCCCATGGTTTGCCTTCTCCCACACTGCAACAAGCACTAAAGCAACCTGTTCAACCTATTCAACTTCAACTAGGTGTGTTCTGGTGGTGTTTGGCTGCAAGGCACTGGAAGCCTATAATAAACACACTCTGATCTGGAGAGAGGGAGAGAAAATCCAGAATCCTTTCCTCTCTGGGCGCCTACCTCTCGCCTTCCTTATTTTTTTTTAAAATTGTTTTTTTAATGGACAAATAATAATCGTACATATTCATTGGGTCCACAGTAATATATATAATGTATAGTGATATTTTTTCAAAGCCTCAATTTTAAACTGCCCAGGATTTGTTTCTCATGTCACAGTAATCTGTCTTCCCTTGACTGCCTGACTCCAAAGACTGAGCAAGAAGCTTTCCATGCTACAAAGCTGCCTCAGGTTGTCTCGCCCCACCTAAAACCATCCTCATTTTCAGCCAAATTGCCAATTGCCTACTTTTTTTTTTTTTTTGAGGTGGAGTCTTGCTCTGTTGCCCAGGCTGGAGCATAATGGCACAATCTAGGCTCACTGCAACCTCCGCCTCCCAGGTTCAAGCCATTTCTCTTGTGTTCAGCTTCTTGAGTAGCTGGGACCACAGGCACCTGCCACCACACCTGGCTAATTTTTTGTATTTTTACTAGAGGTGGGGTTTCACTATGTTGGCCAGACTGGTCTCAAACTCCTGACCTCAGGTGATCTGCCCGCCTCGGCCTCCCAAAGTGCTGGGATTACAGGTGTGAGCCACCACGCCCAGCCCAAATTGCCAATCACTTTCTGATTGTAAAACCCTAACATCCTTTTCTATCCTCCGTCCTCTCTGTTTGTCCTTGTTGGACCCCCCTACAATGTTCAGATTTCTTCCCTCAGTTCCCCTCACCTCAGAGGCTTGCCTCTTCTCCAGAGTTCCTTCTTCTTCCCACCCCTGCTCAGTCACTGGTCTTCCTCACTTGGCTGCTTCCTCCCTGCTCCAACCATCTCCCTAATGAATGCATTGCTTCCCCAGCATCAATAGGCGGATGGTTCTCAAATCTCCTTGGCTGCCCCAGCCAGTGACAGGCCCCCTTCTCAGCAGGCTGCTGGAGAACTCTGCAACTCCCTCAGAGCCGACATGTGGAAGTGCAATTGATTATCTTTTCTTCCAAACACCTCTAACATTTGCTTTATTTCTTCTCTGTTCCTGGTATCAATGTCCACCCAGTCACCCAGGCCAGAAGAGACGGAGTAGCCCCAGATTTCCTCCCTGTTCTTACCCGCACCCCTGTACCTTCTCTAGGTCTCTCTAACACACCCCTTCTTTCTGGCCTCCAAGATCTAATCACAGTAATACATATAATGTATAACGATCATGTTTTTTCAAAGCCTCAACTTTAAACTGCCCAGCATTTATTTCTCATTTCACAATAATCTGTCTTCCCTTGTCTGCCTGTCCATCATCTGCCTTTAATCTGTCAATAACCCTGCAACACATTCCACCCCCAACCCCCATTAGATTTTTTTTAATTGTTCTATCACTCTCCTGCTTCCTTCCCACCGCCTGCAGAATGCCTAAGTCCCTGAGCATTAACAGAAGGCCCTGCATGATCTGCTCCACTTACCTTTCCAGGCCTCATGGTTTAGCTGTAATGAATTACTGGCTAGCCTCCTCTTTCTTATCTATCAAACTATTGTAGTTTAATTGTTCGCTCATTCATTTGACAAACATTTATGAGGTGCATACTGTGCACCACATATTGTGAGAAGCTTTGGAGATTCCACACTAAAAAGCACAGCCCTTACCCTTAAGGTGCATATATCTCATGGCAGACAAGGCATTGTGATGATGTTCTTATGACAACATGCAATAAATTGTTGTCAAATAAATGAATGAATGAATGCATGCATGCACAAGTAAGTTGCTCTCCCTGTGCCTTTGTTTCCTCATCTTCAAAGTGTAGATAATAATAGTTTCTCTTTCAGAGGGTTGCTGTGAAGATTAGATGAGTTTGTAGAATGCTTGGAGTGGTGTCTGGCACATAACAGTGTTGAGAGCATTCCTATTTAATGTGCCTTGAGAATTCTGTAGAGACAGTTATGTATGAGGGTTGTCTAGACCAGCCTGAGGGGAAGAGGGAGGGAATCAAAGATGTTTTCTCTGGAGGGAGGGAGTAATACCCTAAGCAGGGTCTGACAGCCCGAGTTAGACAGAACAAAAGGACGTAAAAGGATAGCCCAGGCAAAGAAAACTTGGAGAGTATAGGGTGCAGATAGCACCAGGATGATAGAGTGAGGTGCGTTCAGGGAGTTTTAAGGTAAAAATGAGAGGATGACAAGAAATGAGGTAGGAGAGGCAGACTGAAGCCAGACTGTAAGGGATTTTCCTTGCATGTTGATAAGCAGTAGGAATTTCACTCTGAAGATAAACTATTGCTTCCAATTGAGATAGTGAAGGGTTTTAAGCAGGCAAATGAAAGAAGCATATTTCCATTTTAGAAAGCTCATTATAGCAGCTCTGTAAAGGCACCATGAAAATAGGAGCAGAAAAATTCTGAAGGAAGATATTCGGCAGTTCCCAAAGGAGGCACTGCTGGGCCCTGATGTAAGGTGGGTCAGCGAGAACGGGAAGGAGGAGATAGATGGTTCTCCTCTCTTTTCTTTTTTTTTGAGACAGAGTCTCACTGTCGCTCAGGCTAGAGTTCAGTGGTGCGATCTTGGCTCACTGCAACCTCTGCCTCCCAGGTTCAAGCCATTCTTCTGCCTCAGCCTCCTGAGTAGCTGGTATTACAAGCCTGCACCACCACACCCGGCTAATTTTTGTATTTTTGGTAGAGACAGGTTTTCACCATGTTGGCCAGGCTGGTCTCAAACTCCTGACCTTAAGTGATCTGCTTGCCTCAGCCTCCCAAAGTGCTGGGATAACAGGCATGACCCACTGCGCGCGGCCTCCTCTCCTTTTTTCTTAAACCTCACTGGCCATTCAGGTCTAGCTTCCTGGGATGCCTTTCCTAACACCTCCAGGCAAACTTAGCTACCTCTGTGATCCATAGATCTGTCATTTGTATCTTAGCCTGTGAGTTCCTCAAGAACAGGAAATGGGTCCTTTTCACTTTCATATCCTTATTTAGCACTGTGAGCTAGGACAGAGGTCTTGCAGGTGCTGTATAAAGTTTTGCAGAATAATGACTTTTGGTCGGGTGTGGTGGCTCATGCCTGTAATCCTAGCACTTTGGGAGGTTGAAGCAGGTTGATTACCTGAGGTCAGGAGTTCAAGACTAGCCTGGCCAACATGGTGAAACCTCGTCTCTACTAAAAATACAAAAAATTAGCCAGGTGCAGTGGCACACACCTGTAATCCCAGCTACTCAGGAGGCTGAGGCAGGAGAATTGCTTGAACCCAGGAGGTGGAGGTTGTGGTTAGCAGAGATTACGTCACTGCACTCCAGCCTGGGTGACAGAGCGAGACTTGGTCTCAAAAAAAAAAAAAAAAAAACTTTCAACGAATGTTTTATAAGAAAAGGGATTAAGATTACAGACCCTCTAAGACATAACGAGTACATTTTCTAATCCTTTTACTTTTTCAGTATGTTTAGCAAGCAATACAGTCTTGTAATAACAGATATCCTCAGGATCCACAGAAAAAAGTTTGCTTTGCTTGAATTGTTTAATTTAATTAAAATCAACACACATACTGAGTGTGTTAAAATGAAAAGGCACTGTGCTGTGGTATATGGTAACTGCAATTGTTTTTCCTCTAATAAATATATTAGATATTCCTTACCCAATACATAAAAAATGATTACATGATAAAATGTTATTTTATTTGAGGAGACAATTACTGTTTTAATTAAAAATAGATAAGGCCAGAATAAATATATAGTTTATAGCACAAATTATTTTCCTTATTATTTCCTGACAGTAGAAAGCCATCACTCTTGCACTCTTCTTAGCATTATTTTTCACTTTATCTTGGATAGATTGATATAATTTCAATGAGTTAGATGCTATTGAAAAGCTCAGTGTTTTTCTTCTGGTCCTGGGCTGTACAGCATTTTTAATAATATCCACATCTACCATCATGTAAATCATGCTCATGTGTAATACTACTATAGAAGGCATTTTTCTTTTCCTCACTGGTTGAGAATTTTTTCCTATTGGTTTTTCTTGGCTTTTTCTTTTCATTTTAAATGAACCCAACCCCAGTAATTCATTTATAATAGAAAAGACTAAAAAATTTAAGGCTTAAAAGAAATTAGTTTTTAGACAATGGTAAATGTTAATAAAATTAGACATTTCTTTTTCTGACACTATAAATTTTCCAGGATATTAATGTTCACTGCTATGTGGTGTTCTATATTTTCAGTAATGTGAGCAATTTCATAGTCTGGAAGAAGATTTGTATTATGATCGAATTCTTGAGCCTACCTACAAAGGCACATTTTAATATCTGTATTCTCAAAGTCACAGGATAAAAGTCTGTTAAACCCAGGAATACTGATAATACGTTTGAAACTATAACTAGAATGAAGTTTTATAATTCGAGAACTGTGTGTGTAAATAATCAGGATTTTGTCATTAATAATCGTTAAGCATCACGTTGCTTAGACAAAGCCATATTGTGATATATATAACTAATAATAAATGGTATTTTCTTAGGTATCTCAAAAACTGATATAATTTTTCCTCATTTCTCTCCAAAGCCCATCAGATATTCTTTAGCAGAGAGATAATTAATAGAAATTTCCTTTAAATTCAATAGTATAATTCTAAAAGTTAACAAATTCCCCCCCGTGTCATTCTAAACAAAAATTAATACTATACTTACAATAAACAATGAAAATGGCATGACATTTACAAAGACTGACATCAAATGTTTTCATTATTAAGATGCTGAAATCAAGGAATATATGTACGGCTAAGACAAACTTGTATTCAATCTATCAAGATTTTTAGAATGACTTAGATGGTAAGCTCTATGTCAGCATCTGGGGAACCAAAGCCCCTTGAGGCATAGTCCCCATACTTGAGAAGCTCGGTCTCTCTAGGGCGACATCCACCCCTTTTCAGAGAAAAATTCTCTATGAAGTGGTAAATGCTATAACGGAAACACAAAGTAGGGTGGAAACTCAAGGGATAGGGGGAACAAATGAGCATCGGAGCATGGATCCCGGTTTTAATTTTTTCATTGTGCTGTGTTTGTGTGTGCATGTGCATGCATCCTGGTCATACATATCTGACATTATGTAAAATTTAATCTAAATTGATAGAATGTCTAGCCACACAAGTCCGAAATTAATAGTGCACACAGTTGAAATAGGCCCATAGATACTGTACACATAATCACGTATAATATGATCAAATGTTAAAAGCAATTAGAAACATTTTCAGCAAAGCTGACAAGACATTTAAGTGGTAAATTAAGTAGAGGCCATTTTGTAGAATTTAAAAATTACGACTAAGATTTGTACTTCCAGAATAACCAAAGGTTATTAGAAAAAATTATGAAAATAAATTTTCTTTTGCTCACACTTAGAATCTTCAGAACGCTATAGATCTTTGTTAGTAATTACTAAATAAATAATTATTAGTGATATGAAGGGTCAATACTTAAATTTTTAAAGCATTATGATTAAGTAATCATAATGAAATGCTTACTTGGGCCATAGAACATAGGACCTACCATGAATAGTTTGGACATAACACAAACAAATCAAATACGACTCTTACCTCCTTGTTCACACAACTGCTGGGCTAAAGCATCTTTGAAAATAACCTGGCCCCGGTGTGTTGCTGTAGCCCTGGAAACAAATAGGAAAGGGTTAATTCAAATCTTGTAATATGTTTGGTGAAAATATGTTTTTAAAACTTTTTAAAAAGCTTATTCTTAAACTTTATTGTGTGGATATGATATTTTTAATGAGTACATCAGAACAGTGATATAAATAACAACGGAGTGAAAGCTTAAACCAAGACACCTGGGTTGAGGACTGTCTTCTGGTTTTACTATATAAAGACATTGTAACAGTTGTGAGCTTGTTCTGAAAACAGCAGATGTGCATAAAGCCTATAGAATAAAAAGTATGGAGAGGAGGCTTATTAAAATTTCTTCTTCAGGAGACTTTGATATAAAATGTTTTGTGGAGCAATATTGATATTAGTACTGGAGAAAGATGCTCTTAAGGTACTTTTTTTTCTGAAATCAATAGTCACCGTAACATATAGAGTTGAGAGAATTACATTTTTTAAAAGTATTTTCTTAAAAAGAGGGCTATTCAAAGCTTTCATAATAAAATCTGTCATAACAAAATAAAACCACATGAAGGAGATTCACTATTTGAAGATGTGTATCTTTTACTTCTTCTAATCAGAGCTGCGCACAAGGACTGATGAAAAAAAATAACATCCTTGCAGCAGATGTGTTATTCAATGGCTTTAATAAAAAAAAGTCTTGTTAAAGGAATAATTATGCTTTATATATGAAGGGTTTTCCCTTAGAATCTTTCTGGCACCAAATGTATTATTTAAACAAATTTAAAACAGAAAATCATGTCTCTAAGAAACTTGATTTTAGAAAATAAGGCATACACAAAACCTTTTTTAATAACAAAAAAATTAGCATGAAATCTTAACTTTAGTTTTAGCCAAAACCATCCTAGGGCAAAAGTAATTTAACTGTCATCTGCTGAAGACGGATTATGTACAAGGCACTGTACTAGCTCACGACAGGGCAAAGTTTAGCCTATGTATTCCCCCTTGATACGTGGGCCCTTCCTTCGGCCAACATCTTGTTGTTTGCTAGGCCCATCAGGGCTTCCTGGCTCCTAACATTCCTTGCTCTGGCCCACGTGTGGATGCGCCTTTCCCCTCCCTTCTGCAGACCTTCCTAAATTCCATCCTAATTGAATTGTAAGTAGACCCTAGTGTCAGTCCCCCCGGACCCAACTCTGAAAGTAATTTGATAAATTAATCCATGTTGAAGTGTTAATGGGTGATATCACTTCAAGCTAATATATTTCAGCAGTGAAAGTGTTATACCTTCACACACACACACACACACACACACACACACACACACACACACACAATGGCACAATAGTGAGACTTTTGAATGGTGGAAGGGAGATAAAATTGGAGAGAAAAATCACTGGGTGGCCTTCAATTCACACCATATGTGAAGCCTATAAGGGGCATCAGCCCTTGTTGTTGCATATTAATCATTATCAAAATTACACATAAACAGATGCTACCATTCTTTTTATATATTCACATATGTTTATAGGTTTTCCTTTGCTTTCAGAAAGCTGAAAATATGGAGAACTAAACATAGGGCCAATCCAAGCCATAAACATGGCCTAGAGGCTCTCTAATCAGTACAGATTTTATGACCAGAGGGAAAACTATAACTTTTTTACTTAAATACACTGTTCAAACCAACCAATCCAAGAGTGTCCGAGTTCACATACACTTCTAATAGCAACATAGTGATCACCAATGTAGAATTTTAATGTGACATTTGCTTTGGAAGGGACACATTTTCTGAAATCACTAACCACCAAGAAAAATCCTACGACAGGCAGTGTTTAAATAATTGTTCGTTTTTGTTGTCTTCTGGTTATAAGTATATAATATTCCTATCATAATATTTCTTATTGGTCCACAAGCCTACTTGTCATTGTGCCAGCCTATGCTCCCATGAACATGATCAGCCAAATTATCAAAATAAGATCCAGGTAACAGAGGTTTCACCTTTTCTCTAAATATCAGATATACCAACATCTCCTAGTCACTTTACAGCATCTTCTGAGGAGTCCACACTGTTTTCCCCATTACTTAGTTTCCTCAGATTTATTATTTGTTGCCTTCATTAATATTCTTACTTCTGCAACTTTGGTTCAATAAATCTCATAAATTTCTAAAGAATAATGACAGAGTAATTGAACCTGAAGGAACCTTTAAGATCATCTGGTCAAAATGTCTTTAGCAGTGGTACTCATTCTTCAAACAAATATGGAATTCCAATGAATAAAACAGAGGAGCCCTAGCTTTTCAAAATTATGGGGCTCCGCACTACCTATTTCCCAAATCTTGCTATCGTGCTTCTCTGGAACTCTTAGTATTTAAGGGAGCAGAGTTTGAAAACCACTAAACTGGTCTAATTCTTACAGTATATGGGTTAGGAACATGAGGCCAAGGAGGATATTAACCTACTGAAGGTTACACAGCCCATTAATGGTAGATAAGATCTGATTTCAGGTCTTAGATTCGAGGCCTTGGATTCTTTCCCTTGCATCAGCAGTTTTCCAAATGTGTTCCACAGTAATGCCCTAGGGGTCTCCATGAGAGTCAAGAGAAGGAGGGGCAACAGCCAATGTTCCAGGCACCAGCCAATGCAACCAAACCGTCTAGGCTTTATATGTTCTAATTACTTAATTTTGTTTAAAGAAAGGGCTCAGTAATTAAAAGCTGGCTTGAGAAGCACAGCACACCATGTGCTCAATGCCATTATCTGAAGTCCCCTGCTTGGGAAAAGTAGAAGTAGTAATAATAATAGTGGCCGGTATATATACATACCTACTGTTATTCTAACAACTATTATGAATTGAAATTTACCCCCTAGGCACTGTTGTAGGGCTTTACATAAATTAACTCAGTTAATCCTGTTAACAGCCCTACAAAGTAGATACTCTTATTCATTTTTTCTCGGACACAGAGCTATTGCATGATTTACAAATGTCACACAACTGGTGGCAAAGCTGGGATTCAAACCCAGGCAATTTGAGTGTAGAGTCTTTGCTTGTAAGCATTACAGCAATATTTCATTAACCTGGTTCAAAAATATGATGGTAGCTTTCAGTCTCTTTTCAGAGGAAGAGCCTGCTTTCAGGGCGTGATTTTCTTTTTTCTTTCTTTATTTCTGTTGAGATGGAGTCTTGCTCTGTCGCCAAGCTGGAGTGCAGTGGCGTGATCTTGGCTCACTGCAACCTCTGCCTCCTGGGTTCAAGCGATTCTCCTGCCTCAGCCTCCTGAGTAGCTGGGACTACAGACGTGTGCCACCGTGCCCAGTTAATTTTTGTATTTTTAGTAGTAACGGGGTTTCACCATGTTGGCCAGGATGGTCTCGATCTCTTGACCTCGTGATCTGCCTGCCTCAGCCTCCCAAAGTGCTGGGATTACAGGTGGGAGCGACCGCACCCGGCCCAGGGCCTGATCTTTAAAGAAATGTCTTCTCTGACTTGTGTTCTCTACTCCAACCCTTCAGGCTAAAGCCATTTTAGTTAACCTCCTTTTAGACAAACTTCTTGTCATTTCCGTTGGAACTCTGGCTTCTTGGCCAGCAACTCCTTGCAATTTGTCTTTGAAACTACCATTTCGCTCTCTCAACACCTTCTCCCACAGTGTTCTGTGAGCCCCTCGACTTCTTTTCAACTTTTTATATTTAATATAAAATCTAAGACAAGATACATTAAAAGCTTATTGGCATATGTATTTATTCTTCACCTAGTACATAGTATTTGTCCAATTTTAAACTTTCTTCCATTTTATAGGTTTCAATTAATCTTTTTTTAAAAAAATGTTTTAACATTTATTTTAAGTTCAGGGGTACATGTGCAGGTTTGTTACAGAGGTAAACTTGTGTCATGGGGGTTTGTTGTACAGATTACTTCATCACCCAGGTATTAAACCTAGTACCCATTAGTTATTTTTCCTGATCTTCTCCCTACTCCCACCTTCCACCCTCCAATAGGCCCCAGTGTGTGTTGTTCCTCTCTATGTGTCCATGTGTTCTCATCATTTAGCTCCCACTTATCAGTGAGAACATTTGGTATTTGGTTTTCTGTTCCTATGTTAGTTTGCTAAGGATAATGGCCTCCAGCTCCATCCATATCCCTGCAAAGGACTTGATCTCATTCTTTTTTATGGCTGCATAGTATTCCATGGTATATATGTACCACATTTTCTTTATCCAGTCTACCATTGATGGAGCCCCTAGACTTCTGTCAGCTTATTGTAGTCCCCTTTCAACTCTGTGTCACATTTCGTCCAATGAAGACCCCTTGCATCTTCTTGTATGCTACAGCCATAAAATTACTGGATGACATTCTCAGCCATGCTGCTGCCCAAACCCTGGAACATATGTGGATACCCAATACACACATGTGTGCTGACAGATACACATCACTTGCATCACTTTCTTTCCAAACCCTCAGAACCGTCAGAAAACATTTTAATCTAAAATGATCCCACCCTATAGAAGATGCATGGTTAGTATTTTTAAAGGTCTGCATATTGGCAACTTATCTTGGGGAAAAGAAAGAGCAGAAGCCCAAGTGACCAGCAATAACACAGGCTCCCTTGCTTTATCCCATGAGCCGTCTGCACTGCACTCCTTAGGGTGGGATTAATGTCAATATGGCAAGCCTATTTGAACATATTTAGAGCTGTCAAATAATTCATGGTGGTTTACCCACAGAATCACAGCATTCATTCCAAATCTTCTATGGAAATATATATATTCTACTATATAAATATATATTATATATTCCAAAATTGCTAAAAGCACAGTAACTCAGAATTAAGTCTCTAGAGGTTGGGTCCTCCAATTTTTAAAATTACATTGACAGATAAAATTGTATGTAAAGCTGTGTAATAAATCTAGCTAATTAACATATGCATTACCTCCTATAGTCATCCTTTTTGTGGTGAGATCCACATCCACTCTCTTAGCATTTTCAAGAGTACAATACTATAGTCACCATGTCATGCAATAGATATCTTGAACTTATCCCTCCTGTCTAACTGAAATTTTGTATCTTTGACCAACATCTCCCCAACCACCTCCCCAAACCACCCAGCCCCTGATAACCCCCATTCTACTCTCTCTCTATATTATATTCTATAAGACCAACTTTTTTAGATTCCACCAAGTCCTCCAATTTGTAACACACAATATATTTTAAAATAAGAATACAGAGTTATGGTATATGGTGACAAGCCTGATTCATTTCCAGAACTGTTATTTCATGTAATTTACAGCTCTCTCTCAGGGGGAAGGTCCATCACATTGATTGTGTTATTAACTATGCTGGTACTATTTGCATTTAATTTTACATAATTAGAAATAATTTTCTTAAGAGTTCAGGAAATATCCTCATTGTTTACTGTTTTGGAAAGTAGACCAAGTTTCTTAAACACGTTTCTAATAAGCACTTATCTTCTTCTTGGGAGATGCACAGATCTCTAAGGCAAACTTGCCAACAAGAGCCCCTATTAACTAAGTAATTTTAAAATCCCTTTGGACTGTTATTACCTATCATTTTAAAAGCTCTATAGATTCTCCAAAATGAAGAAAGTTCATTATGATCATCATATTCAGTGCTTGAAAAAGCATTTGTTGTCATGATTTAAAAAAAGCCTGTGATATTTTCAACCTAACTAAACAATAGAGTAACTGTATGCCCAAAGCTTTTAAGAATTAAGCGTGCATTGTGCTGCGGCACAGGGCTGAGGTATACTCTCTGCAAGGAGAAAGACCAGTGACAGAACACAGTTAGGTGCCACTTATGAGCTACATGACTTCGGACAACTTCTTTAATCACTCTAGGCAACAGACTCCCTATCTGAGGATACGGAAAACTTGAAAGAATAACTATTACTTCAAGATGTTAATATTCACTCTTAAATACTTACAGTCTCTCAACCTAAATAGATTTCAAGCTTCTGAAATAGGAATCAGTAATTAAAACGAAATTATCCCCCATAAGGCATTGGTCATAATGATTTGAACATATGAAGGAATCAGGGCTATTTATATTTTTGACTTATATTTGTATTTGATTTACATTTTTCACTCCATAATTTGCTTACCATGTATTGCCATCTAGTTTACAAAGAAGGAATACAAAAGTATTTTAATATAGTTGCTATAATGCCTAAATTCCCAAGTGTATTACTATTTGTTGATTTCATGAATCAATTTGCTCATAGATTAACATAAAGAATCATACCAGCTGGTTCATTTTTAAACCTACGACAATGCACTTTACCTCCAGGGATGGGTTGCTTTTTCTATCTACTGCTTTGTCAATGAGGTCTGGTATGTTAGTTGACTTGTCCATTTTACAGCTGGAAGAGCATTCGTTAATCAGCATTCTGAAGTTAGTTTTGTGTAATTCAGTATGCCTGTGCCAAGCCACCCTTCAGGAAAGGTAACTAAATATGTGGAATATTGGGGAAAAAGAGTTGATCTGAGTTTGGTAAATTTGATCTTCAAAGGAATCAATTCACCCTTTAAAATTCTTATCTCTTTGTATCAGCAAATTACAGTTCTTTCTTTTCTTTTGTTTTTTTAAGACAAGTACTCACTATGTCACCCAGGTTAATCTTAACTCCTGGGCTCAAACAATCCTCCCACCCTGCCCTCTCAAAGTGCTGGGATTAAAAGCATAAAACTTACAGTGCATTCTAATTTGGGGATATATATGGATGTTTATCAAAATAAGAAAAAAACTCAAATGCTTCAAAACCCATAAAAAACAGAAATGAATAGCTTCAAGGAGTAATTATTTTTGTTAAACTCTCAACTCCAACTATGGGAAAGCCATTGCAAAATAAGCAAAGGATTCTGTATGTTTTCACAATGCTTTTGCTATTCAAAGCTTTACTGCCCTAACTGTTTTTATAGTTACATCTTTTATTCCTAAGCCACAGAATTTTTTTTCTGTCAAATGTATAAATACTTTATCTCCTTGAAAACAACAAATTTCAGTATTAATGTTCATTATCCAGTAATCACAAAGTCTGCGCATCCTTAAAGTTACCAAATAGATGGTTTAACCTTGATTTGTGATCAAAGTATACTTTTTATTAGCAAGAGAAGGAACATGCAGATGAAATCCTTTTAGTATGGCAAATCAATGAATGGTTAATAGTAACTTAGCTTTCTTCCAAAGTGATTCAGCAAACTCCTGAAATGGAGATGGAGGCTTTCTGTTCATCTGACAGTATGTGTTCATCCATGGTATTGTATGCATTCAGCCACATGTAGTGTGAACTGTTTTACTCAAAGTGTTTTTAATAACATCACTAAATGATTTTGCATTGAAATAAAGAGTAATCATTTCGGTGAAAAACACTTGGTAGTTGCAGGATATGTAATACCAAAGAGAAGGAGACATTTATCATTGGCAGAGTTATATATCCTTTGTAAATCACCAACGAAGTGAATCTGGGGAGGGAAGATACCCATAAGCAGATTAGACCACATTTTATTTTGTCCATTTGCAGAAGAATGGCTCATCTAGTAAAAGGAAGAAATGACAAATTTCTCAAGATTATCACAAAGTTTTAATGTAAGGGGACGTTGATTGGACTGATGTATGTATCAAGAAGGATCACCATTAAGGTGTCAAATGTGTCAAAAGTTCCCAACTCACATTTAGGATTAACTTTAATTTCCAGGAATATATAATTTATTTCAGGAGAAAATAACTTTTTGAGTTAAGTCAAATGAGAAATGCAGATTAAAAAATTCGTCAGCAGCCCTATGTCAGTAAGAGGCGAAATCCTCAGAGCAACCCAGCTAACAGTGACCTGGCATAAGCACGTGAAAGCATCCACATTTCTAAAACTGAATGCAGGAGTGGTGTCTACCAAGAGTGAGTGACTTTTTATTGTTTAAATTTAAAATGGCTTTATTTGGGTTTTATCAGGAATTTTCCTGGTTTTTCCTGGTTCACAACTAAAGGATCCTTGATTACGAACAACAGGAAAAAGGATACATAATTTTTTCTTAATAAAAAGATGATGTTCTCTCTGCCTCTTCTAATAATTATTAAACAAACCATTATGGATTATGAATCTGAAGGGGTGTTAATTATTAGCCTGCTTTAGGTGCTCACATTTCTTACCTTGGCCCTGTTGGCATATGATATAAACTCAGCAAATATTCTTTTTGAATTACGTCTTGTTTGTTATGTTATGTGTATCCTAGGCACAGGGATTTTGGTCTGTTTCTTTTTTAATATTCTACTTGATAATTGACATAAAGCACCCATGCAGTATATGTTTGTGAAATGGGTGAATGATTAATATATGTTACACTTGATACAGAATGTTAAACGCTTTAAAAAGTAACCAGCAAGTTACTGCATAAGAAACACTATGAAAAAGATGATTAGATGATAATAATAGTCAAGACAAACATTGTTATAAGTAAGATTTATCTTGGAAATCAGTTAACAGCAAGAACAGTAAAAGTAAATAAGCTGATGTATTTGCTTTATTATCACAATACGTTTCATCATTTAACATCTTCCAGAGTATCCTTAAACCAACTGTATTCTGGAAATGCCTTCTAAAACGTTAAAATAAAAATGCTTTCCATACCACCTTTTAAAATCATTAAAATTATTTGAGAGTAAAAAACTGCTTCAAATCCTTAAAAAAAAAATAAAAAAATAAACACCTTTTAATTAAGTAAGCCTATGGTCACTTGTCTCAGAGGTATTCTTAGGCAAGGCAAGAACAAAACTGGAAAAATGTCATGTCAATTCCAAAGAAAATCCTAGTAAAAAACAATGTTTTCTGCTGGATATGAATTAAAGAGTCTGTAAATTTGCTGAAAGATGTATGCAAAGTATTTAGCTATCACGTTTAAGTGGACTCAAAGAAAGAGCATTAGTTTCCACAATAGCAGAAGGGGAGTTTTGCTCCAGGATGGGCATTCATTAACTCCATGATTTATACTGTGTCACTTAACTTCTGTGTGTCTTACTTTCTTAATCTATAAAATAAACTGAATAGACTGAACAATTTTAAGGTTCAACAGGAATTCTGGAATCAGAAGATGTGGGTTTGCACCACAGCTCAATGATTTATGTTGATCTTATATGAGTGTTAATTTTCTGAGAGGACTAGAAATGTTGTGCTATTTATTTTCAGGACTGTGATGAAAATCAAATGTGATCAACTCTGCAAAAATATTGTGGAAAATATAAGGAATTATGATGATAATGTGTGGTTGGTCACTTCAAAATATAGCACAGAACTGAAAGAGAATTAAAGGAGCATGTTCTATAGGATTTAAGATCAAAAGCTGTTTTTGATCTTAAAAGGAAAAAAAGGGAAGACCGTAAACTCTATTTTTTTTTTTGACAGTGATGAAGTCAATGAAAGCTCCAATAAGGGATATGATTTCTAACCTAGTTAATTAATCATAACAAATTAGGACAATAATGGTGTATTCCTGCAAAGAAATCCTGCCAAAGAACATACAAGTGTTGCTTTGAAGGAAATAAGTTGTAAAGCAAGCCTCTACTATAGCATACAATATTTAAAAACTTGTTTTCCATTATAAATGTAACTTGTATTATGAAAAATTTTTAATACATAAAAGTATTAACGTGAAAATAAAATTACTCATATTCATACTAAGGAGAGATAATCACTATTCATACTTTAGTAAATCATATACCCTTGTAGTTTTTAAAATTAATTAATATAAAGTTGTTTAGAAAATTCCTTCCCTAAACAGCTGTTTTCTATTTGCTTATATTTAATATTTATTATAAATAGTTGCCATGTCATTAAGTACTTTTGAAACAAGATTTTTAAAGGCTAACCCATCAATGTGCTGTATTCAGGAGACCCATCTCAAGTGCAAAGACACACATAGGCTCAAAATAAAGGGATGGAGAAATATTTACCAAGAAAATGGAAACGAAAAAAAAGCAAGGGTTGGTATCCTAGTATCTGATAAAACAGACTTTAAACCAACAAAGATAAAAAAAGACAAAGAAGGGCATTACATAATAGTAAAGGGATTAATGCAACAAGAAGAGGTAACTATCCTAAATATATATGCATCCAATACAGGAGCACCCACATTCATAAAGCAAGTTCTTAGAGACCTACAAAGAGACTTAGACTCCCACACAATAATAGTGGGAGACTTTAACACCCCACTGTCAATATTAGATCAACGAAGCAGAACATTTACAAGGATATTCAGGACTTGAACTCAATTCTGGACCAAGCGGACCTAATAGACATGTACAGAACTCTCCACCCCAAATCAACAGAATATACATTCTTCTCAGCACCACATCACACATATTCTAAAATTGACCACATAATTAGAAGTAAAACACTCCTCAGCAAATGGAAAAGAACAGAAATCATAACAAACAGTCTCTCAGACCACAGTGCAATCAAATTAGAACTCAGGATTAAGAAACTCACTCAAAACCTCACAACTACATGGAAACTGAAAAACCTGCTCCTGAATGACTACTGGGTACATAACGAAATTAAGGCACAAATAAATAAGTTCTTTGAAACCAATGAGAACAAAGACACAACATACTAGAATCTCTGGGACACAGTAAAAGCAGTGTTTAGAGAGAAATTCATAGCACTAAATGCCCACAGGAGAAAGCAGGAAAGATCTAAAATCAGCGCCCTAACACACAATTAAAAGAACTAGTAAAGCAAGAACAAACAAATTCAAAAGCTAACAGAAGACAAGAAATAACTAAGATCAGAGCAGAACTGAAGGAGATAGAGACATGAAAAACCCTTCAAAAAAAAAAAAAATCAATGAATCCAGGAGCTGGTTTTCTGAAAAGGTTAACAAAATAGATAGACCACTGGCCAGACTAATAAACAAGAAAAAAAGAGAAGAATCAAATAGACGCAATAAAAATGATAAACGGGATATCACCACTGATCCCATAGAAATACAAACTACCATCAGAGAATATGATAAACACCTCTACACAAATAAACTAGAAAATCTAGAAGAAATGGATAAATTCCTAGACACATACACCCTCCCAAGTCTAAACCAAGAAGAAGTCAAATCCCTGAATAAAACAGTAACAAGTTCTGAAATTGAGGCTGTAAATAATAGCCTACCAAGCAAAAAAAGTCCAGGACCAGATGGATTCACAGCCAAATTCTGCCAGAGGTATAAAGAGGAGCTGGTACCATGCCTTCTGAAACTATTCCAAACAACAGAAAAAGAGGGAATCCTCCCTAACTCTTTTTATGAGGCCAGCATCATCCTAATACCAAAACCTGGCAGAGACACAACAAAAAAAGAAAATTTCAGGCCAATATCCCTGATGAACATTGATGCAAAAATCCTCAATAAAATACTGGCAAACCGAATCCAGCAGCACATCAAAAAGCTTATCCACCACAATCAAGTCAGCTTCATCCCGGGGATGCAAGGCTGGTTCAACACATCCAAATCAATAAACGTAATCCATCACATAAACAGAATGAACCAATGACAAAAACCACATGATTATCTCAGTAGATGCAGAAAAGGATTTCGATAAAATTTAACACTGCTTCATGCTAAAAACACTCAGTAAACTAGGTATTGATGGAATGTATCTCAAAATAATAAGAGCTATTTATGACAAACCCACAGCCAATATCATACTGAATGGGCAAAAACTGGAAGCACTCCCTTTGAAAACCAGCACAAGGCAAGGATGCCCTCTCTCACCACTCCTCTTCAACACAGTAATGGAAGTTCTGGCCAGGGTAATCAGGCAAGACAAAGAAATAAAGGGTATTCAATTAGGAAAAGAGGACGTCAAATTGTCTCTGTTTGCAGATGACACGATTGTATATTTAGAAAACCCCATCATCTCAGCCCAAAATCTCCTTAAGCTGATAAGTAACTTCAGCAAAGCCTCAGGATACAAAGTCAATGTGCAGAAATCACAAGCTTTCCTATAAACCAATAATAGACAAACAGAGCCAAATCATGAGCAAACTCCCATTCACAATTGTGACAGAATAAAATACCTAGGAATACAACTTACAAGGGATGTGAAGGAACCCTTCAAGGAGAACTACAAACCACTAGTCAAGGAAATAAGAGAGGACACAAACAAATGGAAAATCACTCCATGCTCATGGATATGAAGAATCAATATCATGAAAACAGCCATACTGCCCAAAGTAATTTATAGATTCAATACTATCCCCATCAAGTTACTATTGACTTCCTTCACAGAATTAGAAGAAAAAACTTCTTTAAATTTCATATGGAACCAAAAAAGAGTCCATATAGCCAAGACAATCCTAAGCAAAAGAATAAAGCTGGAGGTGTCACGCTACCTGACTTCAAACTATACTACAAGGCTATGGTAACCAAAACCGCATGGTACCAGTACCAAAACAACAGATATACAGACCAGTGGAACAGAAGAGAGGCCTCAGAAATAACACCACACAAATACAACCATCTGATCTTTGACAAACCTCACAAAAATGAGCAACGGGGAAAGGATTCCCTATTTAATAAATGGTACTGGGAAAACTGGCTAGTCATATGCAGAAAACTGAAACTAGAACCCTTTCTTATACCTTATACAAAAATTAACTCAAGATGGATTAAAGATTTTAACGCAAGACCTAAAACCATAAAATCCCTAGTAGAAAACCTAGGCAATACCATTCAGGACACAGGCACAGGCAAAGACTTCATGACTAAAACACCAAAAGCAATGGCAACAAAAGCCGAAATTGATAAATGGGATCTAATTAAACTAAAGAGCTTCTGCAGAGCAAAAGAAACTATCTTCAGAGTGAACAGGCAACCTACAGAATGGGAGAAAATTTCTGCAATCTATCCAACTGACAAAGGGTTAATATCCAGAATATATGAGGAACTTAAATTTACAAGAAAAAAACAACCCCATCAAAATGTGGGTGAAGGATATGAACAGACACTTCTCAAAAGAAGACATTTATACAGCCAAAAAACATATGAAAAAAAGCTCATCATCACTGGTCATTAGAGAAATACAAATCAAAACCACAGTGAGATACCATCTCACGCCAGTTAGGATGGTGATCATTAAAAATTCAGGAAACAACAGATGCTGGAGAGGATGTGGAGAAATAGGAATGTTATTACACTGTTGGTGGGAGTGTAAATTAGTTCAAACATTGTAGAAGACAGTGTGGTGATTCCTCAAAGATCTAGAACTAGAAATACCATTTGACCCAGCAATCTCATTACTGGGTATATACCCAAAGAATTATAAATCATTCTACTATAAAGACACATACACATGTATGTTTACTGCGGCACTATTCGCAATAGCAAAGACTTGGAACCAATCAAAATGCCCATTAATGTTAGACTGGATAAAGAAAATGTGGCACATATACACCATGGAATGCTATGTAGCCATAAAAAAGAATGAGTTCATGTCCTTTGCGGGGTATGGATGAAGCTGGAAACCATCATTCTCAGCAAACTAACACAGGAACAGAAAACCAAATACTGCATGTTCTCACTCATAAGTGGGAGGTGAACAATGAGAATACATGGGCACAGGGAGGGGAACATTACACAGTAGGGCCTGTCGGGGGGGCGATGGGGACAAAGGGAGTGATAGCATTAGGAGAAATACCTAATGTAGATGATGGGTTGACGAGTGCAGCAAACCACCATGGCACATGTATAACTATGTAACAAACCCGCACGTTCTGCACATGTATCTCCGAACTTAAACTATAATAATAATAATAATAATAATAATATTCCCCTGGATAGCTATATCATAGTTTCTTTATTCTACTGTTGTTGGAATTTTACTTCTTTATAATTTTAAATAATGAAGTGTATAAACCTTTGACCATATCTCTTGCATTTTAAGATGTATTTCCAGGTCTGGGGTAGTCAAAATATGGGCATAAGCACTTAATGCTTTTGTTATGAACTTCATATTTGTGTCCCACCCTCCCCCCTCCAAATTCATATGTCAATACCCTAACTCCCAATGTGATAGAGTTTGGAGATGGGGTCTTTGGGAGGCTGATGAGATCATGAGGGTGGTGCCCTGGTCATAGGATTGGTGTCCTTTAAAGAAGAAAATAGGCCGGGCATGGTGGCTTACACCTGTAATCCCAGGAATTTGGGAGGCTGAGGCGGGTGGATCATGAGGTCAGGACTTTGAGACCAGTCTGGCCAATATGGTGAAACCCTGTCTCTATTGAAAATACAAAAATCAGCCAGGCGTGGTGGTGCATGCCTGTAGTCCCAGACACTCAGAAGGCTGAGGCAGAAGAATCACTTGAATCTGGGAGGCGGAGGTTGCAGTGAGCCAGATCGCGCCACTGCACTCCAGCCTGGGCAACAGAGCAAGACTCTGTCTCAAAAACAAAAACAAAACCAAAAACAAAAAAAGACAGAAAGAAAACAATTCCATTTATAAACTCATTGAAAAGAATAAGGTACTTAGTCATAAATTTGCAGAAGAAGCGTAAGACTTGTACATAACTACTAAATATCGTTGAAAAAAAGAAAGATTGAAATAAACGGAGGCCGGGCGCAGTGGCTCACGCTTGTAATCCCAGCACTTTGGGAGGCCGAGGCGGGCAGATCACGAAGTCAGGAGATCGAGACCACGGTGAAACCCCGTCTCTACTAAAAAATACAAAAAATTAGCCGGGCGTGGTGGCGGCCGCCTGTAGTCCCAGCTACTCGGAGAGGCTGAGGCAGGAGAATGGCGTTAACCCGGGAGGCAGAGCTTGCAGAGAGCCGACATTGCGCCACTGAACTCCAGCCTGGGCGGCAGAGCAAGACTCCATCTCAAAAAAAAAAAAAAGAAAGAAATGGAAAAACATCTTATGTTCATGACTTAGAAGGTGAACTATTAAGATGGCAATACTACCTAAATGGATCTACAGATTCAGCATGATACCTTTCAAAATCTCAGCTGGGTATTTTCCAGAAACTGATAGCTAATTCTAAAATGTAAATGCAAGGGGCTCAGAAGAGTCAAAATAATCATGATAAAGAAGAAAGCTGGAGGACTTGCACTTCCTTATTTCAAAATTTACTACAAAGTTACCATAATCAAGACAATGTGATACTGCCATAAAAACAGATGTATAGATCAACAGAACAGAATTGAGAGTCTAGTAGTATACTTTTACATTTATGGTTTATTTTTGACAGTCAGGATAATTCCATGAAGAAAGAGGTCTTTAAAACAAATAATGTTCAGTCAACTGGATATCCACATGCAAAAGAATGAGGTTAGACCTCTAACTCACACCATATACAAAAATTAACAAAATGGATCATAGATTTAAGTGTAATATAACTAAAACTGTAAAATTCTTTTTTTTTTTTTAATTATACTTTAGGTTTTAGGGTACATGTGCACAATGTGCAGGTTTGTTAAATATGTATCCATGTGCCATGTTGATTTCCTGCACCCATTAACTCGTCATTTAGCATTAGGTATATCTCCTAATGCTGTTCCTCCCCCCTCCCCCCATCCCACAACAGTCCCTGGAATGTGATGTTCCCCTTCCTGTGTCCATGAGTTCTCATTGTTCAATTCCCACCTATGAGTGAGAACATGCGGTGTTTGGTTTTTTGTCCTTGCGATAGTTTACTGAGAATGATGTTTTCCAGTTTCATCCATGTCCCTACAAAGGACACGAACTCATCATTTTTTATGGCTGCATAGTATTCCATGGTGTATATGTGCCACATTTTCTTAATCCAGTCTATCGTTGTTGGACATTTGGGTTGGTTCCAACTCTTTGCTATTGTGAATAGTGCCGCAATAAACATACGTGTGCATGTGTCTTTATAGCAGCATGATTTATAGACCTTTGGGTATATACCCAGTAATGGGATGGCTGGGTCAAATGGTATTTCTAGTTCTAGATCCCTGAGGAATCGCCACACTGACTTCCACAATGGTTGAACTAGTTTACAGTCCCACCAACAGTGTAAAAGTGTTCCTATTTCTCCACATCCTCTCCAGCACCTGTTGTTTCCTGTTTTTTTAATGATGGCCATTCTAACTGGTGTGAGATGGTATCTCACTGTGGTTTTGATTTGCATTTCTCTGATGGCCAGTGATGATGAGCATTTCTTCATGTGTTTTTTGGCTGCATAAATGTCTTCTTTTGAGAAGTGTCTGTTCATGTCCTTCGCCCACTTTTTGATGGGGTTGTTTGTTTTTTTCTTGTAAATTTGTTTGAGTTCATTGTAGATTCTGGATATTAGCCCTTTGTCAGATGAGTAGGTTGCAAAAATTTTCTCCCATTCTGTAGGTTGCCTGTTCACTCTGATGGTATAAAACTGTAAAATTCTTAAAAGAAAACATAGGGATAAATCTTCATGACCTGATACTTGGCAGTAGTTTCTTAAATATAACATGAAAGGTGAAAGAAAAAAATAGATGAACAGAACTTTATCAAAATTAAAACCTTTGTGCAACAAAGGATACCATTTAAAAAGTTAAAAAAACGACTCACAGAATGGGAGAAAATGTTTGCAAATCATATATCTGATAAAGAAATAGTATCCAGTATATATGAAGAACTCTTTACAACTCAATAAAAAATAAGTAACTCAATTTAAAAATGGGCAAACGATTTGAATAGACATTTATCCAAAGAAAAAATACAAATGGTCTATAAGCACATGAAAAGATGCTCAACATCATTAATATGAGGGAAATGCAATGAAATGAAATACCATTCTACTCCCACAAGATAGAATAAAAAAAGACAGACAATAATAAGTGTTGGCAAGGATGTGGAGAAACTGTAATCCTCAAATATTGCTGGTGGGAATAAAAATGGTATAGCCACTTTGGAAAACAGTTTGGCAATGCCTCAGAATGTTAAACATTGAGTTACTGTGTGACCCAACAATTCCACTTGCAGTTGTATACACAAGAAACACGTGAACACATGTTCACAGAGAAAGGAATGTATACACAAATGTTCTCAGAAGCATTATTAATAATAGGCAAAAGTGGAAAGAACCTAAATGTCTGCCCATGGATGACTGGCTAAATAAAATGTGGTATATATCCATACAACGGAATATTATTCAACCATAAATGGAAATGAAGTACCATTCATGCTACAATATCAACGAACCTTGAAAATATGCAAAGTGAAAAAAATCCCATCAGAGAATCCTATATATTATATGATTCCATTTACATGAAATGTCCAGAATAGGCAATTCCATAGCGACAGAACATAAATTAGTGGTTTCTGGGGGATAGGGGGATGGGGAAATGTAAACTGACAGCTAATGGGTGCAGGGCGTCTTTTGGGGGTAATAAAAATGTTATAACATTTTTTATAATTGTGAAACTCTGCGGATATACTAAAAGCCACCTAATTGTATACTTAAAAGGGACAAATTTTATGGTAAGTGAATTATATCTCAATAAAGCTGTTATTAAAAAATGAAATGGAAATATATTCTGGAAGGCTGTAGATAAACTAATAGGAGATGGAAGCATAATAATACTGGGGACAGTCTGGTGTGTTTTGGGGACATCTGTTTTTTGAGACTGATATTATAATGGAAAAAATATGTTTTTGTTGCTTGAAACATGCAGAGAACAAAGCTAAATTAGTATTTTTAAAATACTGTTATCCTTCAATGCTTCATTAAAAAGAATGCAATAGGTGGCCCAAGGAAACTATAAAGCCTCAAATTGCGACCAAATTTCAATTAAACCAAAGTTGAATTTCTATATATTACATGCAACTTTGAGCCCAGGGAGAGAATGATTTTTCTTTTGCAATGTGTATGTAGTTCTTCTTTTACCTGCCTCAGGACACATTTAGATGAAAGAAAACACATTAAATTATTGATGTAATGATTAATTGAAAGTCCCTTTAAATCATCTAGCATATCTATAGCAAAGCCCTTTGGCCTCACTCAGGCAAATCTACAACTCTTACAAGTATATTCCAAAGCAGTCATGTGTACCATGTTTTCATAAATTAAAGAACTGAAGTAACCAAAATGAATGCTGAGGATGTTGTCTGGATTACAGCCGATTTTATTCTGTGCCTTCCTCGCCTAGAAATACACTCCCTTAAGTCTACATAGAACCATAATTAGACTGACTCTTCTCAGTGTTTCATGAAAATTCCAGCATTGACATGTTGCTAAGCATCCAGGTGATATTCCTGGTGATCATCACCAGCTCTGTCACTAGTAAATCCAATTTTAGAATAGCAAAAGTTCCAGCACAAGTCTAATAAGAAACTTTAGAGGCTAGTGAAAAACAGACAGTGGCCCTAGCAGGTGCGTTTTAAGAGAAAGCAAAAGGAACAAGAGATGGGAAAGGACAGTCAGAGTGACAGTGGTTGTCATCGGTAGGACAAGTGAACATTTTGCTAAACAGAAGGTTGTTTACTTGAGGCAGACTCTTACTTTGTCACCCAGGCTAAAGTGCTGTGGCACAATCTCGGTTCACTGCAGCCTCTGCCTCTCAGGTACAAGTGATTCTCGTGCCTCAGCCTTCAGAGTAGCTGGAACTACAGGTGCACACCCATATGCCCAGCTAATTTTTGTACTTTTAGTAGAGATGGGGTTTCACCATGTTGGCCAGGCTGGTCTCGAGCTCCTGCTCTCAAGTGATCCACCTGCCTCAGCCTCCTGGTCTCAAGTGATCCACCTGCCTCAGCCTCCCAAAGTGCTGCAATTACAGCCACAGTGCCTGGCCATAAACAGAAGTAAAATTTTTTAATTTTGTAGATAATTTTTTTTATTTTAAGGGTATTTAAAATGCTGATACTAAACTATCTAGACTAGTGATTCTAGAAATTGGCAACTTTAAAAATACACACATTGCCATGCTTCACCCTTGACCACTTAATTTAGAATCTCTGGGCTCAGGGTTCAGGCACACATGATTCCGGCACACATGATTTCAACTGTAGCCAGGCTCGAAAACTACTAGTCTGAACAGACAAACTGCTATATATCCCCCTATGAGTCGGACATATTTCATGCTTCCTCTAAGTAACAACTTCCATTCCTGTAACAACCATCACTATCAGCAAGCTGTTTTATTCCTTCTTTCCCCAATCAAAGACCCTTTGGTACGGATTAAAATTTATCCTCTTGGCCTGGCAGTGGATTATCTTCCAGTCCTCTTTGATTTTTCACTTTCCTTGGTAGATGCATATCACATGCATATCTAAGTTGCAACAACAACAACAACAACAACAAAAACAGGCAAAAAGAAGAATTTTTCAGTGAAGTAGGATTCTCCCATGAGCCAAAAAGGACACCATATGAAATGATGCATTTTCCGAGTTGCCTTTGGTAAGGTCATTTACCAACTGGTGAACAGGCAGAGTTTCTCAACCTTAGCACTACTGCACTACTGGACATTTATTTAAATTGGATCATTCTTTGCTGTAGGGGGGCTTTCCTGTGCATTGCAGAATATTTAGCAGCACCCCTAGCACCACTAGATGCTAGGTATGACAACAAAAAAAATGTCTCCAGATATTATCAAAAGTCCCCTGGGAGCATAGGTAAAATCACAGCTGGTTCAGAACCCCCGGTATATAGGTTTGTAAGAACTCAGCCCACATCAAAATTTCAATATTTACACAGAACATTGTGTTTACCATACTGAATATCATATGCATTTTGACACTTACACTATGATAAATATTTCAAATTTGGCTCATGTCTAGGAGTTTAATTTTCTATAATATCCCCTAATGCCAACCAGTATTTTCTATTGCAGTCTAGGAATTTAATTATATATAATATTCCCTAATGCCAACTAGTATTATCTATTGAAGTCAATTTGTATGGAACAATCATAACCAGCTTCCTGCATTGCTTTGGGCAAAAGAGAAAAGAAAGATTTGACAAACATACACTCTGCAGTAGATATCTATATAAACGGTCCTCACAGGCTCAAGCTAAGTATTGGCTTTAGAAAGTTGTGTTGTCTGACTCACATTTTCTGTGAATTTACTGTTTGACTAACACAGCCCTTAGGCTTGGGAAAGTCAAAATGTGTAGTGTTTTTGTTTAAAAGGTCTTTCCTGGAAGTGAACAAAATATTGTTACAGGAAATCCAGTGTGGATAATCGGGAGGGGACAAAAATATAAGGTATAAACATGAAAGTTCAAAGCCAAAACTGTAACAAAAAAGCCAAGAACTTCCTAACAGAGCAAAAGAGACTGAATCAACTCATCAAAAAATTAGGTATTTTAGAGTAGAGTCATATGCTTTCTGAGTTTATTTTTCCCTTTGCTGGGAGGACATGAACAAACCATCCAATTTCAGGAACTTCACTACTCTGTTTTTGCAAACAAAGGCAGGTTAAAGGTATAGTCAAAAGTGAAAAGTAAATCATGGAAAATGAACATTTTAAATTCCTTTGGAATTACAAAGCACAGTCCCCTTACTAACAGCAGGAAAATAATGGCCCATCATTACAATTTTGCCCCAGTAAACATATACTATTTGGATTACGTTCTGGATAAGTAGCAACAAGGAAGACCATTTTGACACAGCTGGGGCTCTTGTAATGTCATTCTCTGCCTTTCTGTAAATATTCCATTTTTGTATAGTGCTAAAGAAATCACATTTTCATTTTTCTGTAGTTCATTATGGCTCACTGCTGTAGCAACTGCCAAACCAGTCAATTTGTATAAATAATAGAACAAGCTTCTATTGTCTCTCATCCGACACAGTGCCAACTAGTTGGTCTACCTATTTCAATAGGGAAATCATGTTTTTAAACTCTTTATATAATTTAAATATCCCTGGAGTTATATGCAACAAATTATTTTGGAACACTGAACTGAGTGTATATACTCAAGCACTTATCCCTTTAAATTAGGTCATAGAGAATACTGATTTCCATATTACCATTACATAAAGAAGAAACACTATGTGAGTATTTGGAAACGCAAATGAGTTTGTTATTTTTCTGATATTTTAAAACAATAGCAATTTTGTGACCTTAGTTCTTCGTAATTACTCATCTCCCAGCACATCAATTAGTTTGCCTAATTCAAATTTCTGGAATCTATCATCCTTCCCAGAGAGGAAAAATGTCTGTACTTCTTGTTTTGCAATTTTAATTTGTGGTTTGGACTTTGTCTTTCAGTATCATTTATTGTAGTGAGAAGAATAGATATAATCTTCTCTCCCTCGATACAATTCATAGCATCCAAAATTTACCAAAGAGAGAAATAGTAAAGAAAGTTAGAGTCTGTAGAAAGTAAATGGATACAGTCTGGGTGTGGTGACGAACGACTGTAATCCCAGTACTTTGAGAGGCCATGGTGGGCACATCACTTGAGGCCAGGCCCAGCCTGGCCAACATGCCGAAAACCTGTCTCAACTAAAAATACAAAAATTAGGCAGGCGTGGTGGCACATGCCTGTAATGCTAGCTACTCGGGAGGTTGAGGCAGGAAAATCTCTCGAACCTGGGAGGCGGAGGTTGCAGTGAGCCAAGATCGCCCCGCTGCACTCCAGCCCAGCCCAGGCAACAGAGCTAGACTCCATCTTACAAAAAAAAAAAAGAAAAAGAAAAAGAAAGTAAGGATACATAACTATGGATCCATAAGAAGTATATAAGGAACTATCCTTATATACTTCTGTGGTAAGACCTGCCTGCCTAAAATTTCTTACTTAGAGATTTGTTCTTTAGAATATTAATTGATCTCTCCGTAAGTTCCTTTTACTCCTTTAAATGTTTTATTTGGGAATCATTTTAATTATTTTATTTTATTTTTTTGAGACAGAGTTTCACTCTTGTCACCCAGGCTGGAGTGTAATGGTGCCATCTTGGCTCATGGCAACCTCTGCCTCAGGTTCAACTTGCCTCTGCAGGTTCAAGTGATTCTCCTGTCTCAGCCTCCTGAGTAGCTGGGATTACAGGCAACCACTACCATGCCCAGCTGATTTTTGTATTATTTTTAGTAGAGACAGGGTTTCTCCATGTTGGCTAGGCTGGTCTCGAACTCCCAGCCTCAGGTGATCCACCTGGCTTGGCCTCCCCAAGTGCTGGGATTATAGGTGTGGGTCACTGTGCCTGGCCAGGAATCATTTTAGACTGATGGAAAAGTTGCTAAGATAGAACAATGCCAAGATAGAACAAGAGAGTTCACAAATACCTTTCACCCAAATTTCCCTACTGTTAACTTCTGACATAACCATGGTTCATTTGTCCTTAAGAAATTAACATTCCAATTTTACCAGTTTTTTTTTCTGGTAATATCCTTTATCCCTCCAATATCCAGTCCAAGATACCGTTATCACAGTTAGTGAGACCCCTTTTGTAAATACAAAAATTTCCAGGCAATGTAATTTATTAAATCACCAACCAACCCTATTATGAACTCGTTTATTACATCAATTTTCTTCTGGAAGGAGAGATAAGGGCAGCATGAAAATCCGGGGCATGTGGCGTATATAAAGGAATTGTGAAGGGAAAGAAATGCTGCCAAGAAAGGAGGTAACAAATCAAAGCCAAAAGACATTCAATTTTGCCTGGGGCTGGCCCTGTGCAGCTATGTGTAATTAGCTTCCTCAATCACTACATCTGACGAACTCATTTTCATTTGAGAGAAAACAACAAATCATTAATTATGGTAATAAGTCACGGATTAAAATCTTTTTGTGTGGATTCTACATGCACTGTGATTTGTGCCTTTGGTCAGCCATCATTTTGCTTCTTCAGGCTTTCTCTGCTCCGTACTCTTGGGAGTTAGTTCTATGTGAAGACATCTCTGACTGCCCAGCCCTGGACAGTACCACTCACTGTCTTTGCAAAATAAATTCTGGAGCAGTTTTGTTACTGAATATACGTCACTGTGAGCCCTTACTAGCTACAGTCTTCTTCTCATAGAAACTTGAAGACAAATATGTATTTTAAAAAGGAGAAAGGTATTGTGATTAAGAATATGAGCTCTGCAGTCAAACCTAGGTTCAAATCTTAGCTACAACACTCCATAGTATTAAGATCTTTGGCAAATTATGTAATGTCTCTAAGCCTCCATTTATTTATCTGTAAAACACTGGCAATAATGAGGCCTACATGTTATCGTTGAGAAGACTCAATGAGCTAATGCCCATGAATATCTGCTTGGCAGGTAATCATGCCTGTCACTCAAAAGGTGAAGCTAAACCAGTTATAAGGGCAGGAAGAAGAATAGAGTGGTTTGGGCTGTTACCCAGTAAGGTTTAGAATTTACCTGACTTCTCAGATATAGGATCTTAGGGGCCAGTCATCATTCCTGAGCACCCATGTTGTTCTCTATAAATCTCCTCTGCCAGGCAGACCCAGGACCCCTTTCCCACGAGGACATCTCTAGGGCATTCCTTTGCCCGCTTCCATGCTATCTCAGTGTTTAGGGCTTCTATCTAGGTGCATACTTCCTTAGAAGTAGGTTGTAATGCCAGGCTCTATTTTAGGTACAGGAGATAAAGCAATGAACAAATGTTTTTGTGTTTTCAAGTTTATACCATGGTCACCCACAGCTAGAGCTTTAGCTCCAAACCAGCCTTCCTCCCGCTTCTGTGTTAGCTACCAAAATTTTCTGTCACTGGGCTCCAACCAAGGGAAACCCAAGTATCAGTGTCCCTTGGTCTTTGCCCAGGGCCTATAGCCATTCCCTCATATAGCATCAGTTTCTCAAGCACTGATTTCAGACCTACCCCCTCTTTTCTTTTTGCTTCTCACATGTCATGGGTTGCCATGAGAGCCACACCTAGTAACAAAATTGCAATTTGCAATAAGAATATCCATGGAGTTACAACCTTACTAGTAATATTGAATTGAAATGGTGCCAAAATTATCTATATTAAATAACTAATTTAGAGATTCCAATACTTTGTACTTAGAGGTCTCTTCAATCTTGAGTAGGAAACACACAGGAAATCACACAGCTATGATAAAGATGGTCTCAAATAATGCATTATCTACCTCTAGTCTGCATTTTTATATGATTAGGTCTAGTTACATAGGATGCTACTACAATTAGAACCATGGCAAAGTTATACTGCTCAAAAATGGTGCCCCTGTGGGAAGAGACCAGTGCTTCTGTAATTCACGTTACTCTCTTATCAGTATTCCTTTGTCACCTCTCACACTCACAGCCCAGTGCATGCTTTCGGTTCCTCTAACCTAACCATCTCCGACCTCAGAAAATTTGCACGGGCTGTCCAATTATGTTTGGGGGAATCCTCTTTCCTGGCCAATTCCAAGTTATTCCTTAGTCATCCCAAGATGTGGTATCATCTTAAATGTCTTCCTCAGAGAGGCCTTTCCCAAACTAAACTAAATTCCCCAACTAAATCAAATTTCTTATTCCAGCTGCTCACTGTAACTTTGACTCTTCTTTCATGGCATTTGTCACAGTTATAATTAAGCGTTCTATTTGTGTGTAGCAGAGTGGTGAAGAGCATAGGCCCTGGAATCTGAGTCTGAATCTGATTTCAGTACTTACTGAGGCAAAGCACATTCATAAGTGACTTAACCTCTCTGTGTCCCACTAATGATAGTACCCACCTCATAGGATAATGGTGAAGGTTTAAAGAATCGACAAAAACCACATGATTATCTCAATAGATGCAGAAAAGGGCTTCAAAAAAATTCAAAAGCCATTCATGCTAAAAACTGTCAATAAACTAGGTACTGACAGAACATATCTCAAATAATAAGAGCTATTTATGACAAACCCACAGCCAATATCGTACTGAACGGGCAAAAACTGGAAGCATTCCCTTTGAAAACTGGCACAAGACAGGGATGCCCTCTCTTACCACCCCTATTCAACATAGTGTTGGAAGTTCTGGCCAGGGCAATCAGGCAAGAGAAATAAATAAAGAGTATTCAGTTAGGAAGAGAGGAAGTCAAATTGTCCCTGTTTGCAGATGACATGATTGTATATCTAGAAAATAACATGGTCTCAGCCCAAAATCTCCTTAAGCTGATAAGCAACTTCAGCAAAGTCTCAGGATACAAAATCAATGTTCAAAAATCACAAGCATTCTTATACACCAATAACAGATAAACAGAGAGCCAAATCATGAGTGAACTCCCATTCACAATTGCTACAAAGAGAATAAAATACCTCAGAAGTAACACCACACATCTACAACCATCTGATCTTTGACAAACCTGACAAAAACAAGATATGGGGAAAGGATTCCCTGTTTAATAAATGGTGCTGGGAAAACTGGCTAGTCATATATAGAAAGCTGAAACTGGATCCCTTCCTTGCACCTTATACAAAAATTAATTCAAGATGGATTAAAGACTTACATGTAAGACCTAAAACCATAAAAACCCTCGAAGAAAACCTAGGCAATACCATTCAGGACATAGGCATGGGCAAGGACTTCATGTCTAAAACACCAAAAGCAATGGCAACAAAAGCCAAAATTGACAAATGGGACCTAATTAAACTAAAGAGCTTCTGCACAGCAAAAGAAACTACCATCAGAGTGAACAGGCAACCTACAGAATGGAGAAAATTTTTGCAACCTGCTCATCTGACAAAGGGCTAATATACAGAATCTACAAAGAACTTAAACAAATTTAAAAGAAAAAAAAGAAACAACCGCATCAAAAAGTGGGCGAAGGATATGAACAGACACTTCTCAAAGGAAGACATTTATGCAGCCAAAAGACACATGAAAAAATGCTCATCATCACTGGCCATCAGAGAAATGCAAATCAAAACCACAATGAGATACCATCTCACACCAGTTAGAATGGTGGCCACTAAAAAGTCAGGAAACAACAGGTGCTAGACAGGAGGTGGAGAAATAGAAATGCTATTACACTGTTGGTGGGAGTGTAAACTAGTTCAACCATTGTGGAAGACAGTGTGACGATTCCTCAAGGATCTAGAGCTAGAAATACCATTTGACCCAGCCATCCCATTACTGGGTATATACCTGAAGGATTATAAATCATGCTACTTTAAAGACACATGCACATGTAATGTTTATTGCAGCACTATTCACAATAGCAAAGACTTGGAACCAACCCAAATGTCCATCAATGATAGACTGGATTAAGAAAATGTGGAACATATACACCATGGAATACTATGCAGCCACAGAAAAGGATGAGTTCATGTTGTTTGCAGGGACATGGATGAAAATGGAAACCATCATTCTCAGCAAACTATCACAAGGACAGAAAACTAAACACTGCATGTTCTCACTCATAGGTGGGAACTGAACAATAAGAACACATGGACACAGGGTGGGGAACATCACACACCGGGGCCTGTTGTGGGGTGGGGGGCAGAGAGAGGGATAGCATTGGGAGAAATACCTAATGTAAATGATGGGTTGATGGATGCAGTGGGCCAGCATGGCACATATATACCTATGTAACGAGCCTGCACGTTGTGCACATGTACCCTAGAACTTAAAGTATACAAAAAAAATAAGTGACTTAACCTCTCTGTGCCCCACTAACAATATAGTACCCACCTCATAGGGTAATGGTGAACGTTTAAAGAATTTATCCACACAAAACACTTATCCTGGCATATAGTAAGTTCTCAGTATGTGTTAGCCACAATAATAATTTTGATGTAATTAGTAGTATTAGCAGTAGCAGTAGTAGTAATATAAGTTCTGTGAGGGCAGGGACCACTTCTACTTGTTTACTAATGCACTGGTACATATTTACATATTTCTGGGGCTTGGCATAATTCGTGGCACATAGTTAAGTGTCAGTATATATTTCTGAATTACTGAATTAATGAGAAACAAAATAAACACAAACCAGGTTTCCTCTTGGTCAGAAGGTTGTTTGAACATGAAAATAAGAAAATGAAAGTAAGAGCAAGATGAAAGATCAGTAAGTTTCACAAATTCAGGAAAAAATAAAGGAAACAATCTTATAGCCCTCAAAATTTAGTCACAGCGTCTTGCAAAACTTTTTAGAGGGAAAAAGAAAAATGATCAAGTGCTAAGTTTATCATTTTCAATGCCAAAGTAGAATTAAGACATGACTAAATAAATCAAAGTCAACAGATATTTGCTTCATATGATGTAATATATATGTTACTGAAAAGGTGTATTAGGACATTTAAATATTAAGTACACAGTTTAAAGGATTATTACTGTAAAACAAATTACAATGCCGTAATTGGCCTTTTTGGTGGACTTGGGATTTTATATATTAGGTTTACTCTTAGACCAAGATTCATCAGAATTTAAATTAATTTAAATATAAAAGTGTTGTAGAAGTCACACAAATTCAAGATACCCAAATGTGAAATTTTGAGAAGCATCTTGTTTAGTAGCAAAAGATAATATTAGCACTGTGCATTAAATCCCTAAGAAAATAAACTAGACTTCTAAGTACCAATATAATTGCAGGTCTCCTTATGAAATCAGAGGACGGGCTTAATTTAAAGGCACAGATTGGCTTTAGGGATAGATATATAACTACATCTGAAATATCCAAGAAGGGATTTATAAAGTGTACCTTTCACATAAAATGTAGATATAAGAATTCCTGCAATGCTTGCATTACTGGCTGAAACAAAAACAAAACCTCCTAATTACCACCATCACAATATACAACTGCTTTAAGAATGCCGGCAACCTTTTAACATGAAGTAAATCAACAGCATTTGTTTTACAAAGTAATTTAACACTGTAATATTAGTTTCATTTCTCCAATCAATACGTAGGATGAACATTCCCAGGCCCTATTTCAAAGTGAATTTACATTTGGGTCAAAATAGAATCACTCACTTAGATACATGAAAACCACAGTGTTGAGTCTGTTTTGTGGGCCAAGAATAAGCTCCTTTCTTCCCCTAAAACCCTGTCCAGCTTAATGATTGCAACACTAAAATACTCCACCTTTACTCCTACTCAAGTTTACTTTATAAATACATTTACGATTGCTGCTTTTTCACCTGCCATTTCACTAAAGACATTAATCTTTTGTTCACACTAATGTACCCACGGTGATGATGATTAAAACACCTTTGTATACCTAATGATTTTAAATACATCTCAACTCTTAATTCATTGACTTTGCTTAATGCTTCTTTATATGCTAGATATCTTTAATATACTCAGCATTCTTTCCTTATATAATAAACTTTAAGAAGTCAGAGATTGGACAATTAGCACAGTATTCAATAAAAGACACCTGGCTGGAGTGATGATAATTGCAAATTATGACACTAACTCCATGACTACCTACTTGTCCAATGATTGATTAAATAACTACTCTTTGTCACTTTCTAAGACTTTATGCTATACTCTATGGGGGATAAATACCCAGTAAACCTTGTTATCAAGTTGCTTAGAGACTGAAGTTAGATATTCAGCTTCTAACGGTAGAAGGAACTTAGAGGCTTATACAGTTTTTCAGGCACTCCTGCAAATTATAATGGGTAAAGATCATTATAAGACTCTTGACGACACCTTGACTACTACATTTCCAAGATAACAGCAACTGGCAAGGTTACAGATCTTAGGAGCCTGTCATTTTTCTTCTGCTCCTCTCCTAGCAACAGATGCAGTTACAGGAAATGCTTTAGAAATTGGGGTTCGCTAGATATTTTTAAAGGTGGACATTTTTATAAAGGGTGGAAAATGCACCTAAAAATACCTCAAGGCCATAAAAACCACTGAGAATCTTTGAGTTCTGTGTTTAAGATCTTCAAATGACGTGTCATTGGAAAGAGAATCTCCATCATGTAATTTGCTTCACCTTCAGTACTGCTCAGAGAGACAGAGTCTTTATCACATCTAGGCATTTCCTCATCTTGCAGAGGGAAAAAAATCCTACCATTGCAATATTTTTAAATTATTCATATCTTTAATCTTTCTGTCTTGCATTTGTTTATTGAAAATTTTTAAAAAGTTGATTCAGTTTGGGGTTAAAAGTAAGATTATTTCAAGTACATATAAGAATTATTCTAAATTATGTCTAACATACCTGCATGATTGATAGCAAAGCCAAAATATTAATGAGGATAAATCCCAAATTTTGTCTGAAGTTGCTGGAATTTTTTCCTATTTCAAATAAAATGGCGCTAAATAGCGGTATGAAAAGAAACCCATCATTTATGCTCTGAATGTCTGACAAATTAGGAACAATGCCTGTTATACTATGCAGGTCACAGCCTGTCAGGTAAGCATTTCTACTGTGTGGCAGCGACAATGCATATATTAGCTATGTAAATGTAAAATCTACACACAGCTTCCAGGTTAGAATATGTTTAAAGAAATATGGTCATAAATAATGCGTAGTAACACCAAATCTGATTCTGCAGTGGCTGGGTATCCACAAATTATTTATAAGGAATAAGAAACAAGATCTTTTAGACAGATCTAATAAACTAATGCATGTTATCATTAAGAAATAATGTAGAAAATAATAATAGGTTACTTCTTGTAACAAATCAAACTCCTTAATCTTAAATATTTGTTGCAAACATAGGTTAGAAAACAGCTTGCCCACATTATTCAGGGAGGAGTGGCTTTTGGCAATGTATTTTCTCTCCATTTTTCTTTTGCTAGATATCACATCCAGCCAACATAGTTTTAATGATAGTTTTAATGTGGGGAAGTAAACAAATTATCATGGATGAGTAACTTGCAATTGTTGCTCATCAGGAGTCTAGCAGGGACTTGCCTTTCATGAAATAATTTAATACCTAATTGGGTATCTAATAGCTATTACATATGCCTTATATATAATCAGTTATATAATATATATTCCATCAGGTTGAGTGGAAAAAAAAAACAACTCAGTGTCAAGAAAACTGGATTCTGCTCTTGACTTTGCCACTAACAATCTGGCTGAGTGAACTTGGGTAAATAGTATAACCTGTCTAAGCACCAGATTCTTCATCTGTGAAATGGGAATGACAGCTGGCTTGCCTATCTCACAGGTTGCTACTGTGAGTACCAAATAAGACAACGGATGTGAAAGTGCTTTGTAAACAGTAAAAGACTCAATACATGTAGAGAATTAAAATCTAATTTCCCAAAAGTCTTTCTAACCAACTTCAGATATATGAACGTGCATGTGAAATGAGTACATACGTGTGGCACATCCATGCATAAAATTATATAACTGACAACTACATGTGTTGCCAACTTTCAGATTTGTAAAACTGTCATTAAAATTTGAACTCTATTTTCAATGTTCTAGTCCTCTGGTCTAAATACTTAAAACAACATGCCAAAGTGTGTGTCAGAGACATGAGTGGGTCCACCCCCTCACAAATCCTCCTGAATCCTCCAGCCAATTTCCTTCTAACTGGATTGTAATCTGAAGATTCTTCTCTTAGCCTTGGCCTGGTGCTCACTTTATCTTGGAGATGTGGAAGATTGTTCACATTTTGCTGGGTCACAGGCTCTTTTTACTTATCAAAATGTGCTATAATTGGTCCCTTAGTCATTTTTAAAATGAAGTATAAGCCAAATTGTTGGCTTTTACTTAAGGGATATGCAGAATACAGACACAGAGGAGTCTAGAAGAATGCTGAGTAACAAGGAGCGGCTAGAGAGGACAGTGATTGCCATTCCAAGAGCCTTTCTTAACAGCTATTCCATGCGGAAGGAGCATTGACTCACCATGGTCCATAGAATTTTTTTTCACACAAAAGAGAAAATATGTGGAAGAAAACATGAATTTTGAGTTGATAAGTAAGGAGAAGTCAAGCTTTAACAATTGCAAGGAGTTTTTACCCATCTTGGAAAAAATGCTCTACGTGTTGGTAAGGAAAATATAGTATGTATTTTTAGAGAAATCTAATAGTCATGCTTAATTTTTCAGGTGACAAGGGCATAATACTACCATATGTATTCAAGAAGAGAAAAAGAGCCCAACGTTTCACTAACATCTGAGCTAAACACCAGATGACTGTTACATCTGTTTATAATTATTGGGGAGAGGGACTTCAGCTTAGCCCAGTTGTGAAAATAATTATTATCCTTGCTATTGAGGGGGAATGGAACTCACTCTAAGCACTTTCTTTCTTTTTTCTTTTTTTTTAGACAGAGTCTCGCTCTGTCACCCAGACTGGAATGCAATGACGTGATCTCAGCTCACTGTAACCTCCGCCTCCTTGGTTCAAGCAATTATCCTGCCTCAGCCTCCCAAGTAGCTGGGATTACAGGCACCCGCCACCACACCTGGCTAATTTTTGTATTTTTAGTAGAGAAAGGGTTTTCCCATATTGGCCAGGCTGGTCTTGAACTCCTGGCCTCAGGTGATCCACCCGCCTCAGCTTCCCAAAGTGCTGGGATTACAGGCATGAACCACCGTGCCCGGCCATAAGCACTTTTTATGGAAAAATATGATTTATCTCTCCTACATTCTAAGAAAGAAGAAAAACAGTGACTTGAGTAACCATCAAGAGAATCTAAAAGATGAATTATTATCTTTTTAAAAAATCAATTTATCTTCTTCTTGGCCTTAAAATCAAGTACTACTACAACTAAATCCATTAGAGTCAGTATAATCCTTTCAAGATGGATGAAGCCAGGAAAAGAGCCTCTTCCTTCCTATCCTAATATCCACACTTAATCATTCAACAAGTTCTTCCTGATACCTAGTGTTACAGGCTCCATGCAAGCACTGGAACTAGGAAGAGGAATAATATACCCCTTCAAGTCAATGGCTTTGCAGACTAAGGTAGAGAGACACATGAAATGACAATTACAGTGGAATGTGGTAAGTGCAATGGCTGCACAGGAATATCCTAATCTGAATGGGGAGACTGAGAGGAGGTACTGGAGCTGTTTTAAATGGTAACTGAGAGTTTGCCATGTTTTAAAGATGTGGACTGAATACAATATTAGTTTCCATTTCTTCCTGAAACCAGCTAAAGTTTTTTAAAAGCATACCCCCAAAGAGCCAAGAAGACAAGAGAGATGACAACAATATCAAAATATGAGAAACTGGAAAGCCAACAGATACGTTGCAACTACCTAACACACTAAAACACTGAATCCTAAGCCAGCAGTAGGGTAAGTGGAAAGAGGCTCAGAAATTAGTGGCACTGGACACTTTTTGAAGTTAGGATGGAGATGAGACTGAAAACAGACACTATTTGCTGAAAGTCTATTCGTGAAGCTTTTTGTTGTTATTTTATTTTTCAACTTTCAGTTTAGGTTCAGGGTATACATGTGCAGGTTTGTCACATGGGTAAAGTGCATGTCACTGAGGCTTGCTGTACCAATGATCCCACCACCAAGGTAGTGAGCATAGTCCCTGATAGGTAGCCTGCCAATCCAGGCTCCCCTTCCACCCTCCCCTCTCAAGCAGTCCCCAGTGTCTATCGCTCCCATCTTTGTGTCCCTGTGTATTCAGTATTTAGCTCCCACTTGTAAGTGAGAACATGTGGCATTTAGTTTTCTGTTCTGCATTAGTTGCTTAGGATAAGGGCCTCCAGCTGCATCCATGTTGCTGCAAAGGGCATGATTTCATTGTTTTTTATGGCTACGTAGTATTTCATGGTGTATACGTACCACATTTTCTTTATCCAGTTGAACCAAAGAGCTCCTCTCTGCAATTCTATGCAGCCCCATAACAGGCCCTCATCCCACCAGTAGAAGACTGGAAGTTTATTCTCCAGAGACACTAGGCACAACTGAGGGTGGGACACTCTTCTGAGAACAGAGATAAGTAAAAGTTTAGATGTGAATGAGATCTCCAGCTTTCTTCCTCCTCTTGGATTTCATAAGGCTGGAAATTAGGTATATATCCTCCTTCAAGGGATTGGAAAGTCTTTTTAAAAGATTCTGGCCGAAGAGAAAAATCTGAAGATACTAAAATATGAGACTCTCTAGGTAATCAGCCAAGTCAGAGCAACCAACAATAAAGACAACCATCAAAAACCTTTCTATGGACACATGGACACAGGAAGGGGAACATCACACTCATCACACACATTGTCATGTCATTAACATGACAATCTAATTGTCATTTGTAGAAAGTTAATAGGTAATGTCTAAACTAGAAAAAACAAGAATTGGCAAAATAAGCATGTTATTTAGAGATATGGAGGAAAATTTAGAAACAGTCAGCTAAAAGAGGATCCCTGCTGTGACCATAAGCATCAGAGACACACATAACAGGAGAAGTGTGACTTTTATGACTTCTTGGGTGAGACTCATATTTTTTAAGCCACTAAAACTCAAGTTTTCTCTTGTGCGCAGTGGAACCTATTCCTAAATTATACAAATTCCAGAAAGTAGATTTCCTGGCTGATATTGTTTACAGAAAACCTCTACTTTTAATAAATTCCCCACTTTTAATTAATCTCACAATTCAGACCAAAGGAACTACTTCAATTACCTTGCTGTTACCATTGCCCTTCTGTAGTAATTTTTCCCCTCCAAGGCACCCTACTCCCTAATACTTGTACATTTACTTTCTTTCCCTTCTGCTGACATGCCCGGGGCGTCCTCTGCTCTCATGTGTGCATTTACTCTGCCCCTTGCCCCAAGCGTTATGAAATCAATTACTTATTAAGCTACTAAGTAATGTCATTTCCTCTCATCCTTTTGTCACTCGGGCCTTGAAAGCAATAGGTCATCCATCTTCTTTTCAGTGCAAGGCCCAAATAACTAGGTCTTAACAATCATCACGACCTAAAGCTAGGTCTAATCAACGGGAACCAGAGGAAGGAGGAGAAGACATTTGTGTCAGTTTCTTGCATATGTTGGAATTATTTTCTTTGGCAGAAATATGTCACATTCTTTCTTCTTGACAGTCAGCAGAGCCGATCACAGGACTACACAGCGGGCCAGTGACAAGGCGCGCCAACCTGGCAATCTCGCTATTATCTTAGTGCTTCTGGTTGCAGCACTGCTGGAGACAGATTACCCTTCCCTGCAGGGAAAAAAAAAAACAAAACCTTGCCTCTTCTGCATGGATTACAGTGCATGTGCACAGTGTTTGTTCAGAGAATAAATACTGGTCATTGCAGCAATAACAACAATGCCAGAAAAATTCTCCTGACACTGGAGAGTTAACTTTCTCTCCCTTTTTAAAGAAATTAGCATATAAATATATCTTGATTTCTCTTATTCTGTATAGTTGTTTGCTTCCAAACAAGAAAGGAACTGACTTTCCTTGCTGCATATTAAGCTGTACTATGTTTTTGCTTGGATTGGAATAACAAGAAAAGATAACCAGGTCCATTTTCCCATGGTTACTTAAGCACTTTGAAAGTTACTAATGAAAATAAATGTTAAGGCTTAAAATAAAAACTATTTTGATTTGGCATTAATGTTCAATTATTTATTTTTTAGAAATCTTATGCAAAAGGTATTTTTAAAAATAAATTATTATTGATTCATATGTAACTACTTAAGGCATATATGAAAATTACAAATGATGTAGCTGTTTGTTCATTATACTTCTCTCAGTGTTACTTTCTAAAACATATCCTGCTTGTGGGGCAATAGAAGCCAATCTGTCTAAATAAAAATAAATTGCCTGTATCTGAAAAATGGCATAGTGTAGAGCAACCTATTATTTTCACCTGGTGCATAAAGTCATGCGGAAGGGCCTGGGTTTAATCACAAGAGGTACTGTAAAACACATTTGTGACATCTGTAACCCAACTCACACCCACATGAGAGATTGGTACATCTTATGAATTAAACATAAGTCCTGATTTATGTTCAGTTATCCCTCATATCAAAAACTACAGTTGCAGAGCCGTGTCACTATGAATTCATTTAATGATATTGATGAGATAGCCTGCACAGAGACTGCAAAGTAACCACCAGTGCATAGCACGGGCCTATAAATCACTTCTGCAGAGTGGCTAAGCAATAAATAACAAGTCATTAATTCACCGTAAGTTATGCTAAGAAGCTCAAACTACATATGTACCAGATTGTAAAGAAATGCCTCTAGTACAATATTAGAAACAGGCAATGTTTGGTGTTAAAACAATTTCATAAGGGCAAAAATTCATGGAGCAGAATTAATTCCTTATGGATTTCCCTTGGCAGACATAAACCAACACGGATTTTTAAAATTGACCCCCAAAACTTCCTTTCATCCAGAAGTAAGTACATGTCAGGTATTAAATCCAATGCAACTTTTTTCAGAGCCCAAATTATGAATCTATCCAATGAATGATATAATGGTATTGGCATAAAGCCCTTGGATAAGCTAATAGCATTTCTATAAAGAATAAGCTGGTGAGAATGATGCTAGTTATTCAAATGGCTTTGCCTTGTTGCATCCATAGGATCTGTAAAAATAGATAGCTGTGGCCACAGCCACTTTGTTTTCTTGTGTGGATGAGAAAACATTTACTTTCAGGTGACTTTCACTAACCCAGATGACTTTCACTTTCACTCCTTACAGGTGACTTTCACTTTCACTCCTTACAGGTGACTTTCACTAACCTGCTAGGTGACTTTTACTTTCACTCCTTAGGGTGATTTCCCCAGTCAGCAACCTTCTAGTCAGCACTCCCCTAAGCATCCTTTCTCCCCAGACCCTCAGAAACTGAGTCCCTTAAAGCTGCCCAGGACTTCACTATCTGGCCCCTTCTTGCCCTTCTGACCTTGTGCACAGAGTCTATGTCACATATTGGGCTGTCCTGCCCCCTCAACTCAGAATCCTGCTTTCTGCCACATTGCTGAAGTTTTTAAAACAAATTCGTTTCCAGAGTTATTCTTCCCAGGTGATCAATGCACAATTGAATGGAAATGTTGGAAGAGCAACCCAAATGAAAGTGGTGACTCTAAAGAAGTTTGCAGATGACATGATTGTATATCTAGAAAACCCCATCGTCCCAGCCCAAAATCTCCTTAAGCAGATAGGCAACTTCAGCAAAGTCTCAGGATACAAAATCAATGTACAAAAATCACGAGCATTCTTATACACCAATAACAGACAAACAGACAGCCAAATCATGAGTGAACTCCCATTCACAATTGCTTCAAAAAGAATAAAATACCTAGGAATCCATCTTACAAGGGATGTGAAGGACCTCTTCAAGGAGAACTACAAACCACTGCTCAATGAAATAAAAGAGGATACAAACAAATGCAAGAACATTCCATGCTCATGGGTAGGAAGAATCAATATCGTGAAAATGGCCATACTGCCCAAGGTAATTTATAGATTCAATGCCATCCCCATCAAGCTACCAATGACTTTCTTCACAGAATTGGAAAAAAACACTTTAAAGTTCATATGGAACCAAAAAAGAGCCCACATTGCCAAGTCAATCCTAAGCCAAAAGAACAAAGCTGGAGGCATCACGCTACCTGACTTCAAACTATACTACAAGGCTACAGTAACCAAAACAGCATGGTACTGGTACCAAAACAGAGATATAGATCAATGGAACAGAACAGAGCCCTCAGAAATAATGCCACATATCTACAACTATCTGATCTTTGACAAAACTGACAAAAACAAGCAATGGGGAAAGAATTCCCTATTTAATAAATGGTGCTGGGAAAACTGGCTAGCCATATGTAGAAAGCTGAAACTGGATCCCTTCCTTACACCTTATACAAAAATTAATTCAAGATGGATTAAAGATGTACATGTTAGACCTAAAGCCATAAAAACCCTAGAAGAAAACCTAGGCATTACCATTCAGGACATAGGCATGGGCAAGGACTTCACATCTAAAACACCAAAAGCAATGGCAACAAAAGCCAAAATTGACAAATGGGATCTAATTAAACTAAAGAGTTTCTGCACAGCAAAAGAAACTACCATCAGAGTGAACAGGCAACCTACAGAATGGGAGAAAATTTTTGCAACCTACTCATCTGACAAAGGGCTAATATCTAGAATCTACAATGAACTCAAACAAATTTACAAGAAAAAAAAAACAACCCCATCAAAAAGTGGGCGAAGGATATGAACAGACACTTCTCAAAGGAAGACATTTATGCAGCCAAAAGACACATGAAAAAATGCTCATCATCACTGGCCATCAGAGAAATGCAAATCAAAACCACAATGAGATACCATCTCCCACCAGTTAGAATGGCCATCATTAAAAAGTCAGGAAACAACAGGTGCTAGAGAGGAGGTGGAGAAATAGGAACACTTTTACACTGTTGGTGGGACTGTAAACTAGTTCAACCATTGTGGAAGTCAGTGTGGCGATTCCTCAGGGATCTAGAACTAGAAATACCATTTGACCCAGCCATCCCATTAATGAGTATATACCCAAAGGACTATAAATCATGCTGCTATAAAGACACATGCACACGTATGTTTATTGTGGCACTATTCACGATAGCAAAGACTTGGAACCAACCCAAATGCCCTACAACGATAGACTGGATTAAGAAAATGTGGCACATATACACCATGGAATACTATGCAGCCATAAAAAATGATGAGTTCATGTCCTTTGTAGGGACATGGATGAAACTGGAAAACATCATTCTCAGTAAACTATAGCAAGGACAAAATACCAAACACCACATATTCTCACTCATAGGTGGGAATTGAACAATGAGAACACATGGACACAGGAAGGGGAACATCACACACCAGGGACTGTTGTGGGGTGGGGGGAGGGGGGAGGGACAGCATTAGGAGATATACCTAACGCTAAATGACGAGTTCATGGGTGCAGGAAATCAACATGGCACATGGATACATATGTAACAAACCTGCACTTTGTGCACATGTACCCTAAAACTTAATGTATAATAATAATAAAATAAAATAATAAAAAAAAGAACCTCATGCACTTGTTCAGACAGGTAAGGGAGATATTTTGAGGAAAGAGGGTCTTCAATTGCAGTTTATAGCTGGCTAGCACTGGATTTCCCTGGGCTGTAGTATATTTGCACACATATGACAAAGGCCAATCTTTTCTTTTTCTTACTACTTTTAGATTTAAGTCTTCCCTGAATTAATCTGTAATCAAGTAACTCCAAATGAGCTCTCATCAGCAAAGAGTGTTTACCTGATCCTCTATGCAGAATCTCAATACAAGAATACTAAATACAGTAGCATTTTAACTATATTCCATTTCAAGCTTCTATCTAATTTTCTTCCTAATATCACCTTAGGCCTCTTTTGTCATTACTGCACTCTAATTCTAGCTTATCTAATATCAGTGTTTAAAATTGCTCCCTCTCTAGACACATTTGCTTGAATATCTAAGCTCAATTCTTTCCTAGTTATTTCCTGTCTCTAACAATCTCCAGATACCTTTTAAATTTTGTCTTATTCTTCATTGGTATTTTGGAACAAACATCTCTCCGTTTAGTATCATCTGAGAACTTAATTAACTTGCTCTTTTCCCTCTGTTTTAGGTCAATGATGAGGACGTTAACATAGATACTACATTTGTTTCCCTGGAAGGTCATTGGAAACCCTTTCTCTTTCTACATATTAATACATGGCCAATTGTCTTTTATGATCCTCTGGCTAGTCTCTCTCCCACCTCCATTATATGGTAACACCCACATCCTTGTCAATTTGAAGTTTCTCAGTAACACTGCATGGGAAATGAGAAAAGTTATAGGCAAGTGGCAGTGCTTTGTGTCCTTACAGTTCGTAACACCCAGGAGTATCAAAGTGGCATATACTTAAGCAATTCTTCATGAACTTTTCTCTGAAATAAATTAGGAAAATGCTAAATAAGAGTACCTTTATCTTCAGTTGGAGAAGCTGAGGTGGAGAAGCTGAGGTAGAGAAGCCAATCACATCAGAACTTCAATGAGTCAATCTGATTACTTTTGTCTTATACTTAATTTAAGGGGAGAATATTTATGATTTTAGAGTATTTATAATTTTTGTACATACATATATATGTACGTACAATAATGCTTCATTATTTGGACACAACTGAACGACTGAATTTTCTACATAAGGAAAATTTCCAGATGAATCCAGAAAACTGAATCTTATGCCATGAGCATAGCAAGAAAATCTTAAACATGGAGCACAAGTAATGTTGTATCAGGAAGATGTACAAGAAAAAGAGGAAAGCTTGAAGATTTTTCTCTGTATTTTTCTCTACTGTTCTAGTGTAACATGCCATTCTGACTCCTTAAATGAATCACAAGACATCTTCATTCTCTTATTTAAAGTTTTTCTTTTCCCCCAGAAGTTTTCCTAGAAACTCAAATCAATACCTATTAATCAATTTATTAACCATTTCCATATTCATGGACCCCACATGACAGTATTTTTAAGAGTTTCTTTTCTCATTTTCTTTCTCTACCTTTACATATAGTAGTAATCAACTTTGTGTGGTCATAGGAAGAGCATTGGTTAAGGGCCTGAATTGACTCAGGATAAGCCTGAGTTGCAATCCTGCACTTAATACTCTGAACTATCTGTGTCAGGAGAAAACTATTTAAATGTGCCAAGCCTCTGATTCCTCATCTGCAAAATGGGCATAACACTGCTTATTTCATAAGACTGTTGTGAAGATTAAATTAGAAGAAGGAGGCAATGAGCCTAGCAGAATGGATGGCAACAGAGAGAGGACATTTAGAGAGTCACATATGCTTAAAGAAAATGAAAGATGAAAGATGGATCACCTGACAGATTTGTTCTGATTTGGAAGTTTATTCTGATTCACTTATGATTAAAGATTGAATTCTAGTTAGTGCTATACACTTAACAAATGCCTTTATTGGAAAGAATATAGTTATCTGCAAGTAAGCCTGTTCCAGAAAACCAAGAATATAAGGTCATGGTTCATATACATCAATAAATTCAAATGAAACATCCCCATCTTCATCAGTATTCGAGGATCAGTGTTGTGGTCTTCAAGTGCTATGCTTCGCTGCTTTGGCCAGATTATTAGTATATGATGGAACAGATGGAGAGCAGAATGGTGGAGCTCAGCCCTCTGAGGGCCCAGAGGATCATAAAGTGAAAGTTCATCATGGTGTGATGAAAAGGGAAGTAGAAATCTTGGGTTCTACTGTGGGCTGTCACCACGTAGCTCTGTGACATAGAGCTCACCCCTCTCTGGGCCTCAGTTTCCTCATTTTTAAAGTGAGAGTTTAGGTCTTTCTAGCTACTATTAGAACTTGAAATTGTGCCAGGCCAAGAAAACTTTGCTCTTGTCAATACATCTATTTAGCAATATTTCTAAAAAGATAGTATTATCCAAGCTAATTTATACACCTTTGTCCAGAGGAAGGGACAGTTGCAAAGTCAATTAGGGATGGAAGAAGGTACAGAAATAAACATGGGCAGTCTTAATACAGAAATATGTTGGAGTCTTTGCTGTATAATTTTCCATTGTCAGCTTTCAGCTGTCCAACTGTCATTCAAGCAACTTTGTATACTGAAAATATTTGTTCATGAAAGTGATTGAATTTATAGAAGTGCAGACAGGTATTATAATAAGCTATCGTAGAGCTATTTCTTGAGTCAACTTTGCTATGGAATTTTTTTCCATCTTTAAACATTTGAGAAATTCAGCTATCAGCCATATAATCATATGCTGTTTAATATTTAAACTTGTAAGGTTTTACACATAATGAATCAACAGTTTTACTCTTTCCAGGCAAATAAAATAAATCTTTGCTCATTGATGAGGCATCTAAGACAAGTAGCTGGGTGGACATCTTTAAGATGTAATCTTCCTCAGATTTAAAATCATAAGTGTGACTTGATGCATGAAACAAAAAGTAAATTATCTATGAAAATTTAAAAAGATGAGTATCATTATATTTCCTGCAATTTTATAATTTCGACACTTGATTTGCCAGTGATTCATACTTCTCCATCAAATACCGGACATTTTGACAATTTTTTACTTAAAAATAGAACTTCTACTTACAGATTAGCATTATGAGCTGTGAAAGTAATTCCTGAGATCTGGCAGAGGTGTACTAAAAGTGCTGTAATAACAGTTTTGGTAGTCCCTTTTTAAGACAAATGTCTATCCCCCGAAGACTTTTTAAAATTGACACACTGAGGTGTGTTACTCTGAAAATCTCCATGAGAATGCAGCATTTCTTATAGACATGAATTGTCCAAGACTCTGTCCATTCCCAGCATTTGCTGTGCTGAAAAGTTCTGTGTAAATGGATTTGAACCAACAAAAATGTATTTCAAGGGTTTTTGATACTTAAATCCCTGATTACATCTTTCATTAAAAACACTTTTTAAGTTAAATCATGTACAATATCTAGCAAGTTAAACTGTTATATGTCAAGTCCTCTAAGATAGAAAAAAAAAGGCACTTCTGATTGCTCTAGAGTTTTATCTTCATTTTCTTAATGTCAAATTAGCAAAAGAGGAATATAGCTTTCAAGACATGTTTCACTGGCCAGGCACCATGGCTCACGCCTATAACCCCAGCACTTCAGGAGGCCGAGGTGGGTGGATCGTTTGAGGTCAGGAGTTCAAGGCCAGCCCGGCCAACATGGTGAAACCCCAGCTCTACTAAACATAAAAAAATTGGCTGGGCATGCTGGCATGCACCTGTAATCCCAGCTACTCAGGAGGCTGGAGCAGGAGAATCCCTTGAACCAAGGAGGCAGAGGCTGCAGTGAGCTGAGATCGTGCCACTGCACTCCAGCCTGAGCAACACAGTGAAACTCCATCTCAAAAAAAAAAAGATAAGTCGCATTAAAAAGTGTTTAACGTAAATAATCTTCTACTTTTCATAAAAATACAAAAACATCAATATGCACACAGTATCTCCCAAAAGAAAACAATGAGATTTATAGTGGTTATCCAGAACCATCTTTCTCTAGAAACACACACACACACACACACACACACACACACACACACACACACACACACACACGACTAAGGCCTTCCTTCAGGACTGATATAACATAGGTTCTACATGAAAATAATTTTATATAACACTGCAACCATAATTCCAGGGATCTGTAAGACCAACATTCTCTATTCTCCTTTCAGTGGGCCTTGAGACGCTTCTCCAAACTTGGGGATCATGTAAGCTACAACGACACTGATTTCTTGAAGATACACCCCATAATTGCTCCTTGAATCTTCCTCTTGGAATAGAACTGATAACTCACAGACCATCATTTTGTAAAACAGCTCAGATTATTTTTCCTTGCTTATATTTCTTTTTTTCTTGAGACAGAGTCTTGCTGCGATGCCCAGGCTGGAGTGCAATGACGCGATCTTGGCTCACTGCAACCTCCACCTCCCAGGTTCAAGCGATTCTCCTGCCCCAGCCTCCCAAGTAGCTGGGACTACAAGCATGCACCACCATGCCTCGCTGATTTTTGTGTTTTTAGTAGAGACAAGATTTCACCATATTGGCCAGACTGGTCTTGAACTCCTGACCTCAAGTGATCCGCCCACTTTGGCCTCCCAAAGTGCTGGGATTACAAGCACGACCCACCACGCTCAGCCCCTTGCTTATATTTCTTTATGTTTGTCTACATATTGATTCTGTTTTCCACTCTTCTGCTTACCATGTATACAATATCACAATTTATTCACATCAAGTTAGCATTTCACTCTCTAGAACAGTTTTGTGTCCCCCATAAACTTGAATATTTCACTGTAAATCCTGACTTCTAGGTGATTTATAAATCCATGAATTGAGACCAAGGACAGGCAGATACCCAAAAGAGGAGGACAGGATCTAAATATGTGGCCAGGCCCTCTCTATTTGAGATAAGGCTCTGCTTTTAATTTAGCAAAAGCAGAGATGGAGGTGAAAAAGACTTTTACTCAGGTGAAAAGGACGTTAAAGGCTCTCCTAAATGGTAAGAGTTGTTAATATTAATCATGCTCACATTTGTGTTTGTACAAGAAACCATGATGTCAAAGAAGAAATCTGTAGGATTTCCTTTGTGAAAAGCTTAGTTATATTTATATTAAAATTTTACTTTCCCAGTGAAGACTAAATAGACTATAGAAGAAAAGGTGCAGTGGCTCATGCCTGTAATCCCAGCACTTTGGGAGGCTGAGGCAGGCAGATCACCTGAGGTCAGCAGATCACCTGAGGTCAGCAGTTTGAGGCAAGCCTGGCCATCAAGATGAAACCTCGTTTCTACTAAAAATACAAAAACTAGCGAGGCATGGTAGTGCGTGCCTGTAGTCCCAGCTTTTTGGGAGGCTGAGGCAGGAGAATTGCTTAAACCTGGGAGGCAGAGGTTGCAGTGAGCTGAGATCTGCACTCCAGCCTGGGTGACAGAGTAAGACTCCATCTCAAAAAAAAAAAAAAGACAAGAAAAAAAAGTGAATTTACATAATATAATAAAGCCAATTCTCATTTTTTTAAAAAAGATCAATATGCAGGCACAATCACCTATCAATCACACTAGTGATTCCACTAACTTACATTATCTTATGTTACCTTACAAAAGAAAAAATGGGAATTTTATATTCAAAGTATACAGTTAAAAATAACAAAAGATTTTTTAAAAATATAAGTATCAGACTAAGAGGCTCACTCACTACTAATTAATACTAGTTAGTTGCAAGGCTATGCATTCCAGGGAGCTTTGTAAAAGAGACAGAATGTGTTGCTTTTCAAATGAATTAGTGTGCCTTACAAAATAAACATTTAAAGGCATTTATTGAAATTCAACAATGAAACAGAAAATACTGCAAAATGAGAGACAATGTTTTCTTAATTAATGTGACTGAGTAATTAGAATAGTGATAGGAACCTGGCATTATCTTAACTTATGAGTAATTACGAAACATTATTATACAAGACTCTTAACGTAAAGTTGAAAAGTTAACTACTATTAGTCTTTGTGATACTGGCCTTGATACAAAAATCATATATAGTTTTATGCATACATCTTAGCTTTTAATTTTATCAGGTTGACTTCATAGTTAACCTTAACATAAAAATAACATACTTTCATAATGAAAAAAGCATTAGTTACAAGGTTGTTCTTCACAAAGCTGTACAATAGTGAGTATTGGAAACCAGCAAAATGTCCAGAAGTAAGAGAATGATTAAATACATTATAATACATCCACACAGAATTTGAGCGAGATGATGCGGTAGATGCATATTTATTGGGAAAACACTCATAATATAATGTAATGTTAGAGTTTTTTTCAAGCTAGATTAGAAAATAGAATAGAACCCCAACTTTGTAAAAACTAAAATTGAACACACACATATTTATTGGGAAAACATTCATGTTACTTTTTTTAAAAAAAAGCTAGATTAGAGAATAAAATGTATAAGAGAACCCCAAGTTTGTAAAAACTAAAATTCAACACACACGTCTATCTAGAGAAATATACCCCAAGATACATACTGTTCTTATCTGTGGGATAGTGGAAATATGCATATGCATGTGCATATGTGCAGGTGTCAGTGTGACTGTGCGTCTCTGCACATGCATAAATATTTGCTTAGCTGTATTTGTATGCATATAGGCATTACTTTCATAATCAGAGGTAAAATTATTTTAAAACTCATTTTAAAATAAGTTTTACTGTCAAGTTTAAATATTAAAAATCAACTCTATTTATGACATATATTTACAGAAATTCTTTTAAATTATAAGTCTAAACTAAGACATTTTGCATCCTAACCCAAATGTGAAATACAGAAGCCAAAAAAAAAATTAGCTCAACACTTTTACAAAAACAAAAACAAAAACAAAACTCAGAAAGATACAATGTCTGAAACAGTTGGTAGTGGGTAAGTGTATATTCCAGATATAATACAACCCTTGGATTAAACAACTTGACTTCTTAAATAAAAGCTCGATTGAGAGTTATCAAAGTGCAATATGGAATTGAAGTTACAGAATAAATACTCTTCAAGAGAAGTCTCTGATTGCCTTTGATGTTTGGAGAGGTCATCTCCTCATGCTCCAAATGAGCCATTTAGAAATCTTCCCTTACTATATATTTGTATGAGATATCTGATTGCAGAACAAATCTGAGATCCATAGAATGAAGTATTTATTTTGCTTTTCAAATAATGAAATGTTTCAAAAAATATTTCAAATAATGAAATATCTGAAAAGCAAAATATAACATTTAAAAATCAGGAATTATTTTCACTGATCAATCAGAATTAAAAATCACTGATCAGAATAAAAATCAGAAATCCTTTCAGTGATGCGTTACAGCAGTGATTCATGCTCTCAGTTTCTTTTAATAAGTTTCTATTTTCCCTAAGTCCACAAATATTGCTTTCTTAATATCCAAGATCTTTAAACAGAAATGAACACTAAACCCTTGCTCCTATTTATAAGTTCCGGTGATATATGGATATAGATTTAATTGTTCATTTACAAAATATACAATAATAAAATCTCTACAAAACTATCCATTTCAACATATCTTTAAAAAATTTATCCAGCATGGCATTTATTATAAATAAAGAAGTCTGAAAAATATCAGATATTTCATTTAATGTCTTAGGCTTAAATAGTACCATTTAAAATCCCCTAAGATAAATTAATTTGGATTTATTTATAAAATTATAAAAGTAGCAACAGCATTTCATTTTAACACCAGAAAATAATCAATGCCATAGTTGGTATGATACTTACAAGACTTGATGTTTTCACCTAATATGATTGTAAGGTACATTTTTCTTTTCCATCTTTCCCTCCCACACACAAATTCATTCCATGCCAAATCCCTTAAATTCCTCTTTTGGAGTTTAAAATTAATTCCCATGGTTACTTTTCAATAATCCTCCATCTTCTAAAAATGCAAAATATGTTTATACTTTTTGAGAAATTAGATGAAATCCCAAATATCCTATGTGAGTATGTGCTATGCTTTTAAAAAGAAAAGCACTCATTCTTAAAAAAACAAAAACAAACTATTAATCAAGGAGTCTGATTCTATAATTAATAAGAACAAGGTAACAATTTGCTTTAAGTGTCCATTCATAATGTTAAATCAGTGTTAAATTACAAAGAATTTCCATGGAAATATACAAGACATCCACCTTGATTCTAAATGAAATTCATTATGAACAGCTCTGTTACACTGAATGGCAAATGAATTCTTAAAAATGAGGCACTTGATGTGTTATCCAGAACTGGGGTTGACAAGAAAACCACTTAGCTTCACTTTCTAATAATATTATAGCAAGTAACTGATAACAGCACACACAATACACACACACACACACACATGCACACACGTTTAATTTTGAAAGAAAAACTTTAAAGCATGTTTATCGAACCTTTACAAATTTTTTATTCTTTTATTTTTTAGTGTTTTACTTATTTGTTAAAAAATGTCATATCAAGAGTAATTTCAACAATACCGAACTTTTTAAATATAATGTTTTCTCTGTCGGTTTTGCTGTTTCACAAGCTCATCTTGCCCTTACCATCAAAAGTCCATAACAACAGATGCTACAATAATTAAAAACCTATCACTATAGACTCTTCCATCACATTACAGACTAGGAAAATGAAGGAGGTTTATGGTTGTCCTTGTCTCACTTTATCCACCTCTTCGTGGTTGACGTGTAGGCTTTAACGTGCATCCTTGCACCTCTCCTTCGGCAGGAAGCCTGTCTCTGGGGATCACTTGCAGAAAATAGGACATTGAGTCCATAATTAAAGTAATCTCTTTCCAGGCAGATGCTGCAGTTGGCTCTGTTATCACATATTACAAAAGGCATCTTGAGGGTTATAAAATGTGCAGCAAATAGCTTTGGAGATGAGAAACAGCAATTTTTCATCTAATTTTGATCCATAGACTTCTAAGTACTGTATTGCTACTTTTTGGTTTTGAGCCAAATAACTATTATGGTGCTGAGATGAGCCAGGCGGTAACCAAAATTAAAGAATACTTTAGCTTTTATCCTCAAAGTGAGAAAAGCTCTTTTGTAACCATCTTTGCACTTAGCAAATAAGGATGCCATCTCAAATCTGAGCATTAATGCCTGCAGGCGGATTTAGAAGAAAGGCTTATGTGGCTTAGCTTTACAGCCACACTTTCAATATATTTACTTAGGTTAAAACCAGGGGTTGATGAAGGGACCTACCATCTTTGCTCCTTTGCAACTACAGTGTACATTTTTAATTAGAAGGCTTTTCACTGTTTATCTTTCCTTTAAAATTTAGGACATTGCTCTTTGAAATATATGTCAGCCTGGATAATAAATATGCTCATGCTATTCATAATCCATTCTATAAATACTAATAGTGGAAATACATGGAGGAGATTTGACTAACACATTTTTGTTTCCAGCTTTGAACTCGTCAATATGGATAACCAAAACCTCACTTTAATATTGTGAGACGCTAAAATAGAGATGGAAATAATAATTTTATTTCATATTTCTCAGTGCTAAATAAAACACCAATATGCACTGATTTAATTTTAAATAGGTTATCTTATAATTCCAGAAAATATGCGGCTTACATTTTTTTCATTTCCTCAAATTGTTTTTCTTTTAACTTTGTGATGACAAAGTTTTACATGAATTCAGGCCATCAGTTTAAAAATATTATTAATATTAACCTTCTAAATTTTTTATTAGTCTAAATAGCATTCAAAAACCATAAAAATCTAATTTAACAATAAAAATATTTATACTCTAGCATGTTTAAACCTTCATAATATTTAGAAGAGGAATGTATGCAATGTCATTTGAATTAGTAAAGAAAAACTAACTGCAAATCAAAAATTCCAATTATTGATAAAATTTTGTTAAATTACCAAATTGGTATTTCCAGAGCACCTAAGATACTGTAATATAAAGCTAGCTGTCACCAGCACACACCTAAAGGTAGAAATGGCAGAGTATAAACTCTAATTCTATAACATAATCTTCTGGCATATTCATGCATTTTTCCACTCATGTAAGCATGTATTCATTCATCTATTCAACAACTAATGTTTAAAGAATTACTTTGCCCAAATATTTTCATAGTACTACCTGCAATCGAAATACTAGAAATACATACTGAGTATTCTGCCACCTGAAAAACAGGTTTCAATTTTGTATGTTTCCTTCAGCTTTATCAACACGCAAGTTATTTTATTCTTAGGTAATTGCCCTTTTATCCCTAATAATTTTTTACTTATTTTGTCTGATATTAATATAGTAACACTAGCTTACCTTTGGTTAGCACTTGCCTGGTAGGTTTTTTCCATCTCTGTACTTTCAATGTTTTTGTGCCATTATGTTTAGTTTTATCTCTTAGAAACAGCATACTGCTGTATTTTTGTAATTGCATTCTGAAAGTCACAGTGTTTTGCCTGGTGAATTTAATCTGTTTATATTTATTGTAACTGGCAATTTACTTAAAATTATTTGTTATATTACATTTTACACTTCCATGATTTTTAAATTGACCCTTTTCCTTTATTCTGATGTTTTAACTAACTGTTCTTTAATCCTTTGCCCTTCCCCTCCCTATTTTGGAAGTTATAATTTTACTTCTGTTCTTTACATTTATATCTTTAACAGTCAGCTGAACCCATAACCTTCTTGCAAAATAATTTGATGACATTAGAAAACTTTAATACTGATTTCCCTTTTCCTCCAAATTATACACTAATGTTGCTTCACGTATTTTAGTTATATGTTGCCTTTAAATTCTATCCTAAAATAATTATTGGTATATATGTTATATATAAATTTATTTGCATGCTCAATGCTTAGAGTTTCTAATGTGCTTACTAATTTCTTTGCTCACTATTAATTATTGTATCATACCACAATTTCTTGTATCCTACACCTTCCTTCTGGGTTTGTTTTCTTTTTACTGAAGGGCATCCTTTAAAATTTTGCTTTAACATGGGCTATGTGCAGTAAAAATATCAAACTGTTTTTTTAAAAAATATATCTTGTTTTGTTTTCACACTTGACTGATAATTTATCTAGGTACAGAACTCTAGGATGACAATTCACTTTGATGATATTGTTCCATTGTCTTCTGGCATCTTTTGTTGCTGATGAGACCACTGTCAGATTAAATTTATAGGTAATCTGCCTTTTCTATTTTGTCACCTTTGATGTTTTCTGTCTTTGATATACTGAAGGCTTATCATGACCTTTATCAGTACTAATTTATTTTATTTATCTTGCTTAGATAGAAAACACACACATCTTCCTTAGTTCTAGAAAAATTTCTGCCATTATCTCTTCAAATTTGTCTTATTATTTTTATTCTCTCCTTCTAAAACTTCAATTAGATGTTAATTTCTTCACTTGGAGTTCTGCACAGATTACTAATGTAAAGCTAGACTCCACATATTGAGGGTTTTATCTTCTTACAAGTAACTTATCTTGTCTAAAGTCTCCACTCAGATGACAAATTTCTTTGCTGTTTTCCCAGTCAGGCTTCAATCAGTGGGCCCAGTTCCAGCTCCCTCTCCTTTCTTATCTCCTGCTGTCTTTTAAGAGGCTCCTGACAATAGCTCCAGGCCCCACACAGGTTAAAACTCCAGATCTGGGACCTAAATCAGGTTTAAGGGACCTGTAGGCCACCACAGTGTCAGTTCCTATTTCTTGACCCAGCTTTGATATCTCTCCTTTCTTCTGGAAACCAGTGTTTTCACTTTCTTTCAAAACACTGTGTGTGTGTGTGCGTGTGTTTGCTTCATTTTAGTTAGAGTTGCTATTTTATTTCAGTGGGAAGAATTTCTGCCACGCCAGTTCAGTCTTCCATTATTCCAGAAATCCTCTACAAACATACTTTTATGTGTCTGAAATTGTACCACAGAAACAAATATTTTGTTTATGTCACTTAATATTCCAAACATCTCTCATTGCTATACTATCTTCATAAACACTAATTTTTAAAAGAAATACAGAGTGGTAGTATAAGATGGTGGTTTAAAGAACACATTTTGGATCAAAACACACCTGTCTTTGCGAGTTTTTGAAGTTCTTGCTTAAATAATAGGTGGTTCTAGGAGAGTAAAGGAACTTAGTAGGCTGCCTGGTACACCAGTACCCAATAATTAAAGTTTTTTTTTATTATTACTATTATTACCATCATTATCATAAAATGGAGTTTCAAATTCCATTAATGCCCATTTTCATATTAACAGTCTTCCAAGACTAGCTAATTTTTAATATTAGGTACATGACAGTAAGTTTTCATGTGTAAGGGCGCATCTGAAAAGATGCAGAATCTAAAACCTTGTAGAGCAGGGAAGTGGAAGATCAGCAAGGGGAAAGAAGGGACTGAGATCCAGGCATGGGGCAGGCAGAGGAAAATGACTTATAGCCCAAGGCAGCCAAAGAGCAGCACTAAGTCCTGGGCACTGTAACGGATGATAACCAGAGGCAATTCTCACTTGTCATATTTGGCTGCCATTGCCCATAAAATAAAAAACCATAGAAACTGTTGCACTGGCAAATAAAACTAAAATGAAAAATTAGGTAACCAGCTCTTTACATAAAATTGTCTTATTTGGTGAGTTTAGAAGTTATGATGGTTCAAGTCCACGTAACAATGGCAAAAAACTTAGTTTTGCTTTCTTCCTTCTACGTGTCCTTTGAATTGCATGGCTAATTTCTGTAAATGTCACAGTAATATTTGGGGAAAAGATAATTCAATGGATTATCTAATCTTCTGCTATACAACAGAACTTTCTGTAATAATGGAAATGTTCTATATTTGTGCTGTTCAATAAAATAGTCACTAGCCATATGTGGGTACGGAGAACTCAAAATGTGGCTGATACAACTAAGGAACTGAATTTTTTATTTAATTTTAATGAATTCAAACTTAAATAGCCACACATGGCTTATAGCTACCATGCTAGAAAGTATGGTTCTAAACAAATTTGAGAATGTGTGTATGTGTGTGTGCTTGTATGTGTGCTATGGTTTAAATGTGTACCTCAAAGTTCATGTGTTGGAAACAATTCCCAATGCAACAGTGTTGAGAGGTAGGACCTTTAAGAAGTGATTAGGTCACAACAGTTCTGCCCTCATGAATGGATTAATGCCATTATTGTGGGAGTAGAGTAGTTACCTCAGGAGTGGGTTTCTGATAAAAGGATGAGATGGGCTCCTTTCTTCTTTCAGGCATGCTCGGTTTCTGCCATGTGATGCCTTCCACCACGTTATGACACAGGAAGAAGTCCCTCACCAGATGCAGCCCCTTAATCTGGGACTTCCTAGTCTCCAGAACCGTGAGCCAAAAATCTTCTATTGTTTATAAATGATCCTGTCTCAGGTATTGTTACAGAAGCACAAAACAGACTAAGACAATGTGTGTGTGTGTGTGTGTGTGTGTGTACACATACATATCTACATATCTAAATGGGTCACAGAGGACAAAATAAGTTCTTTAAAAATTCTTATCTGAAAGAAGCAATCAGTTTTATTTCACACTTGTAATAAGGCCTTAATACACAGAGAGACTTTACTAAAAATAGAGCTTAATAATATGCTACTGCTAGTATCCAGATAACTATACTGGCAAACCATAGAGCTGTTGCTGCCATGCGAAAAATTTATTCACCTGTTTCTCAGACGTCTTTGTCATCACTGTTTTTGACTGTGTAGGCAGTTTGGAAAAATGAAATTTCACACTTTTAAAACTGGTTTAATCAATTCTAGTAACAGGGAAATAACCCAAATCTGTGCCCATATCTCATTTTAAACAATTTCTACTAGATTTAGAGAACTTCTAATAATTATAACAGATAAATATTTTATATTTACTGACTTTGGTCTTTTTGCTTTCACAAATGTTCTATGTGGTTTCAAGTAAGAAGTGCCAAGTACAATAGTAATCCCATCTTAACCACAAAGCCTTATAATAAGGAACATCTTGCGGATACCAAGTTCAGTCCATTTACTTGAGTGATCTCCGTAAGTTCTCACACCATTACATGAGATGAAAAGAAAGGAAGATGTTGTTTTGCTATAGCTTTTTTTTTTTTTTTTTGTGCTTCTAGGCTCAACATCAGGAAAAAACTAACATTTTTCTCTAAAAAATAAAAAAAGCAGAAATTAAACAAAGGAAGAAGAGCAAATCTGCTAACACAACTATTTGCTGCGGTATAAAATTTCATAGAAACAGGTACATCTTTGGACTCTCGTTAAAAAATATTTTATTACTGGAATTGAAAATTTTCCCATGGTAAGCAGTTCCACTTCTCTGACAGTCTTATGATTTTGATGCAAAGCAGCATCCTGTGGAGACTCCAGAATATTCCCCTTATATAACCTGTGCTGTTTATACCATGACTTCTTGGAAGGAGGAAGAGACAGGAAAGGAGAAAAGAGGGGGGAAAATGAAGGGAATAGCTTTGCCCATTGAATATCTGTTAAAATAGATATGTTGTACAATTAATATAACAAAAATAATTTCTTCAAGCCTTCTTGGAGATTTATTGACATATTTTATCTCAACCATACTTCCTAAAATTAAAAATTAAATCCCTAGGAAGCATTCTGACTTCAAGCATTTGACCATTTGCCAAAGTGTTGATACATCAGAATACATATTAGTCCCTGAACTTAGACTTTCTCATTGTTCAAGCCTAACTGGCTATTTAAATGTGATGAAAAACAGGGGCCTATAGGGAAGTGAGAACTATCAGTTAGGCTCCTAGCTGTTTACCTTTAAGGCTAGACAATATTTCTTTTATCTTGTCATCTAGAGATATATTTTTGAGCAGCACAGACATTGTCTCAAGTTGGGAGATGTCCGCTTAGAAACAAAACTAGACTGTCAGAAAAAAAAAATGACGTGATTTAAAAGAAAGATGAAATTTCTCCTTTAGAAAATAGCATATCCGGTTTTATCTCAGAGCATAGGTAGAATCATTTCAGACTTAAATGGGAGATAATTTATTTTTGCAGTAAGCTATGTAAAATCTAGAAAGTAAAAGAATATTTGTATGCATCCATTGTTGGCATCCTTATCCATAGGTAGGAATGCACATCCAATAAACACACCCATGGGGGAATCCCTGATCTTATTTCAAATGTTTAAGTAACAAGGCAAATATATCTGTGATGTGTCCGTCTGATGAATGGAAATAAATGGGTAACCACACTGTATTTTCTGAAGAATTCTCTAGACAGTCTAGAATGGTTCTCATCAAAAATTAAAGGCATCTGAGATACACTCAAGGCAGCACTTCAAATCTCTGCATCTGTATTATTATTTTGAGCCTGGCAGGTGTTCAGAAACTGCTAGTGTCTTCAATTTTTAAAAAGATTTTTTTTGCCTTCTTGTTTAGTGTACTTTAAGAAAACTATCCCTCTAGGACATACTTCCTTTAACATATCAAATGTTCAAATATGATCCTCCTATGTTCCTCTTTGCTGACCTAAGTTCATTATTTGTCCATGCTCAGTATCTTAAATAGAATATCTTGGTTCATTCTGTTTTCAGTTTTGAGAAAGTTCACATAATATTAAATCATCACTAATCTAGGCACAAATCTAATCTTCTTTTATGTTCCATTTTAATCCTAATATTATGCTAGTATCTCTGTCTAGACAGTTAAACCTAAACCTAATTGTGATGAAATTTGCCTGTAATTCACACATTCCCCACATGAAATCCCCTTGTGATGAAGGATAGGATATGATCAACATCCATATATCATACATATCAAGATCAAACCCATGTTCTTCACATTTCAGAATTTTAAGGTGGCACCTCTCATTATTTGAATGAATTCAATAATATTCCTATATTCATATAGAGATAGATTTCAAAAGCAGGTAGGAAACACATGTGGGCCACCTTGAAAAGTTAGAGAGATTCTGATACCATATTGCAAACTCTTAATTTTTGTTGTATGACTATTGTATTTTACCATGATAAAATAGACAAGTGATCATTTTAAAGGCAACTGGAGTGAAATAGTGAAAATCACCTGCTTTGAAACCAGACTGCCTTTGAATCCAGGCTGTGTCACTCACTAGGTGAGTTACCTTAGGCAAGTGATTTAACATTTCTGTCCTTCAGTTTCCTCATCTGCAAACTGAGATAATAATAGTACCGACTTTACAGAATCACTGAGGATTAAATGGATTAAAAGAGGTAAATAGAAAAGTGGCTGGCACATTGTAAATTTTCAAAAATATTATTAATGTTGTAGTTGTTATTTTACAACCCTCTTTCCCTGGTAGTTTCTTGCTAATTTTTAGGGTTAGATGGTTTGGAGATTGACTTTCTTTCTTCTTTCTTTCCTTCCCTCTTTCCCTCCTTCCTCCTCTCCCCTCCTCCTCCTTCTCCTTCTTCTTTCCCTTCTCCAGACCCCTTGGGACTTGGGGGTAGGGGATTTATATCCAAGAAATTTGGATAATTAAGTGCCTCTTTTAACTTGAGACTTACTAGTCACTAAAGACTATAATTAGATATAAAAGTAAAAACAAACTATATTGCCACAGGATCTGAATACCCAGCAAATCTTGAAGTAAAATTAACACTTAAAACATAAATTTTATCAAGGAGTGTCATAAAAGTAATGATAAAATAATTTTGGTCATTTTTCTACATTTGTACAAGTATAGTCATCACTTTATCCTGAAATCATCCTCTCCTCTATGTCTCTCATTTGATTATTTTTAACAAGAAAGGCCATAAACAGGCAGCCCAAATGACTATGTGGCTAAGTGGTTTACCAATAAAACACAGTTTATTCAGACAACACGCCTCTTACTCTTCACTGGGAAAGGCACACACAGCACATTATATAATCATCTTGAATTTCAGTTCAAATGCTTCCTAATTCTTACTATGAGATTTTTAAAAAAGGATTTTAAATAGGTAACTAGGGTTTCAAAAATCACAGAGTTTGCATCATACATTGGCTGTACTAAAATGAGATTACAGAATTGACTGTAGTGTCAATTCAGTTTCTAGCTTTAGAAAGACCATGTAAATGGTAAATGATAAATGTTATTTTCTGGGTTTCTTCCAATACAATGCACCATCAATTGTAAGACGTTAAAAAATAAAGTAGACACTGCCAATTATAATTGTAGGATGCCATCAAATGTAAAATATAACCCTACTTCAGAGATGCCAAAAGTGTAAAAAATATCAACAAAACTGTATCTTATAATCAATGAAATACAATATCATTATTAGCTACTAACAAATATTTATTGAGAGCATTCTATTGGTCTATAGTTCAGCATTAGAAACTATTAGGTATATAAAAATATTATACACAGTCCCTGACCTTAAAATCCAGTTAGTAAAAGAAAACAAGCATGTGGAAAATTAAATAATGGTATAAGTTAACTAATAATATCAAAAAGTCATACAGAATATATTACAAAATCATATAAGCATGGATAAAGTTTAATTTCTAAGAAATAATCTTTCTTACCTTAAAAAGTAAAAGGCTTAATTTTTGAGGTTAATCAGAAAAGAGAATCATGGTATATTTACCTTCAAATGCCAGAGGCTGTGTTTTTTAGTTTAATATTTAAAATTAACATCGAATATTAGCAATCCTCTTCAAGGATTCCTGGGCACTTGCTAATTACAGATAGTAACTCATATATAGCTCTACTCAATATGTAATAAATATTACAGTAAAGAATAAATGTAAAAAATGGCAAGAATTTAGTTCAGAAAATGTGAAATGAATTCCTTCAGTGGACCATATTCAATTTTAACTTCTCCTGTACTCTCTCACAAACTGAGTAGGAAGAGATCAACAAAAGCATCTTGCCCACAAAGGAAGCAGCTACTCTATATAGGTTTCAACATTATCATGGCCTATGGGAAAAAGGACTTAACCATTTGTCAACAATGTTAAAAAGTGCAAACTGCATCATCAAAATTTTATTGAGAGATATGGGTGAGGATGTGTGAACTTTTTTGTAGTCAGTAAAAACTCTGACTAAACTGTATTTTTCCAGCTAACTGCTAATAAAACACTGTTTGAATTTAAGACTTAAAATACCTAAGTTATTTCTCAGAAGAAAATAGAGTTTTGTATCTCAAAAGCAATGAGATCATAAGCTATCAAATATCATTCTTAAACAGATTCAATTAAAAACATATCTGTTTGGAAGTAGGCAGTTCTATATTGCTGATATAGATAAACTTTGTGTTTTGTCTTTCAAAAAAGCAACTTTTGTTTTAAATTAAGAAGTTATGCATGGCAAGAATTCAATTCATCCTTGCAAGTGCCAATATGAGTAAGAGAAAGCATACCAAAAGAGTCAGTGATCACTATTAAGTTAAAGGTAATAACAACATTGAACATCATATAATTCAAGGGAAATTTTCCTTGACATCTTATATATAAGACACTGTAGCAACTAGTGGAGAATCAAAAAGAAACAAGAATTTGTCCCTGTCCAATCTAATAGAAAAGACTATAACTTAATTCAAATAAGTATATAGTAAAATATAATCAGCAGTACCATAGAGTTATAAGCAAAATGTGACTATACACATCAATTTTGTTGTTGATACCTTGGCAAGTTTTACAGAAGAGTTGGCATTTAAAACAGGTCTTGAAGAATAGGTAAGATTTTAACAATTGAGGTTGAGATTGAAAAGCATTCCAGGCCAAGCAAAAAGCATGGAGAAAGACAGTTATAGAATCTGTAAGGGAATTGTGGGAAGGCCTGCCAGTTCGGGCTCCAACAGGAGGTGCGTGCCAAGGGAGATAAGAGAGAAGATAATAAACAAATACATTGGAAGAGCCTTCAAACCTATACCAAAGGTTTGGCCTTCAGAAAGGAGTTTTAGGCTTAGCCAAATTTTGAGTAATCAAGGCTGTACCTTCAGAAGATTAACTGGACAATAATATGTAGGATATACTGAAGGAAAAATGGGCCAGAGGTGAGCAGACAGACAAGTTAGGAAGCTACTGCAATCATCTTAGCAAAACGTACTGGAAGGAAAATGTTCACTTATAAAAAAACTTTCTGAGGGAGAAAATGATGGGTTTAAATATCAACCAGTTATGTGAGATGAGTCTGATGTTGGCAGCTTGGGCAACTCAGAGGACAGGCAGAAAGATTATATATTTTAGTGATGTCTGACCCATAGAAACCCCAGACACTGAATTGTTTGTCATCAAGAGGAAATAAAAGGCAGTGGTAAATTTTAGAGTACACAGGTTTTACGGGATTTTGTCTGAGCAGAAAGTCTGAATAGAAAAGCATTCAAGATGCCTTCCAGCTCTATTTTGCTTGACTGCCCATAGAACAGCTGTTTCCGAACTGCCTTTGATTTTACACCATTGGCTTATTCATCTATTCGACAAATATTTACTGAGGGCTGATTGCATGCCAGGGATCGTTCCAGACAGTTGGGACAAATCAGTGAAGAAAAAAAAAAACTGAAAAAAAATTCTTGCCTTCAAGGGGCTTGCATTTCAGTAGGAAGTGACAAATGAGAAACAATGTTTGTAACTAAATAAGTGAAGGAAATCATGCATTAGAAGTTCAAAAATGCTATGGGGGGAAGAAGGAACCCTGAATAAGAAGGATGTGGCATGGTGACTGTGGGATAGGGGTATGGGTTAGGGGTATAGTCTATATCAACAGATGTCATAGTCACAGCCTTGGAACCATAGTGTAGTGCTTATCTAAGGATGCTCTTGAGAACACTGTTCAGAACATCCTCTAGTTCCCTCTAAATGAAGGCACCTGGGAGAGCTGTTAGATTCTACAGAGTACCTGACTTCTGGCCACCAGAAGTCAATTTCCTAACTGATCCCATTTTCTGCTTGGCAGTAATGGCCAGAAAGCTCAAAGCTAAATTTGTGGTCTTCTTCCAAAAGGTAGATAAGGCCTTATAGCATTTTGTAACCCGTTTTCACCATATTTTCTGAACATTCATTTTCCAATTGCCCTGATTTATTCAATTATTTTTGTCTTTTAAAAATTGATAATACTTATTGCATGTATTTATGGAGCACAATGTGATGTTTTCATATATGTTTACATCTGGGATGATTAAATCAAGCAAATTAACATATCCATTACATCATATATCTTTTTTTTGTGATGTGAATGTTTAAAATCTCTTTTAGCAATTTTGAGATATGCAATACATTAACTATAGTCACCATGCTGTGCAGATCTCCAAATTTACTTCTCCTAACTGATACTTGGTACCCTTTGAAAAATTTCTCCCTGTTCCCCATGTCCCCTAGCCTCCCGTCCCACCAATTCACTTACTTTTATTTTATTGTGTAATTTTGCCAGCTAAAATCCAATGTAGACCTTTGGAGGTACACATAAATGTGCAAAAATAAACTGCTAAATTTACTTTTTAAAAAAGTTTTTACCTTTTTTGGCAACAAAATTAGTGATTTTAATTAAGGTTAAACCTGTCAAAATAAAACACTTCAATAGTTACTCTATATGTAATCCCAAGAGAAGTCCTAAGTATTTGCCTATTGTACATATTGCAGATACTTTGGGTACTTACATGAAATTCACACAGCCTGTGCCTGCAGGTGGAGCAATCCAGATGAAACTGAGGTTGGTTGTGGGCAGGTGACTCACGTGAGAGGCCACCACACTGCACATAAACTGGTTACCAAACTGATGGTCAGACATGATCCCTGAGAGAAGGGAAGGAGAGTTGTTACAAAGACAACAAAACAAAGATCTTCCTATCATGGCATCACAGTATTTTCTGAATATTTTTCTTTCATGTTAAGATTCTATGCTATTTGGCTTCTCGATAAGTTATGTAATTTTTCACTTTTTATTGCTATAGGGAAATTAATCATTTAAAATATTATTGTTAAAGGAGTGACCTGCTGGAATCATTGCTATAATACTTGCTTTGCTTTGATTTTGTTTATTGATCTTTGCCTATCACCAAAAACCACCAGGACCAACCTGCAGTTGAACAAGGTTAGGTTTATTGGAACTGTCTGCAGCAAGGGAGACCAAATACCATACGGAGGTGGGAGGCATCTCAGTAAAAGGATGTCAGGAGAGGCTTGTAAAAATATTTAGGCTTGTGTTAGGTTATTTCAGATGGCAAGGTGATCAGGTTTGCCTGGGAAACTCCCCAGTCCTATTTGGGAGGTTTCAAGAAAAGGTCCTTTGCCTCTGGATTTGGGGCTATCACAAAGTAGAGGCAATCCTTTCACTGAGTATCTTAGTTTGTTGTTGTTGTTTTAATCTCAGAGGCATGAGGAATGGGGTGAAGCTAAATCTGTGATTGGCAGAAAAGCAACAGCAGTCCTATTTGCATGGATGTGGATGCTGGTCACTTTTGTGGTTTCCTTCATGTTCTTAGTCTTGTCTGTGTTCAGGTATGTTACAGAGTGGTCTTGTTTTTGCCTCATAACATCACAGTTGTAAAGTGGTCTTGTCTAATGTTGATGTTCTGAGAATTGCTCACGTTCAAAATGAGAACATCACGGCCTAGCTGTGAACAGGTCAGCTCCAAGCTGAGCTATCAGGGGATGCTTTTCTTTTTCTTAATAAGATGATTATCTTAAGTGTATCTCAGATATAAAATAGTAATAAATAACTCAACAATTAAAAAACAAACAACCTAATTAACAAATGGCCAAAAGACCTAAACAGACACCTCACCAAAAATGATACACAGATGACAAATAATCATATGAAAAGATATTCAGGATCATATGTCATTATGGAACTGCAAATTGAAACAATAATGAGATACCGCTACACAAACATTAGAATGTCCCAAATCCGGAATACTGACACCACCAAATGCTGGTGAGGATGCAGAGCAAAAGAAACTCTCATTCATTGCTGGTGGGAATGCAAAATGGTACAGCCTCTTTGGAAGACAGTTTGGCAGTATTTTTACAAAACTAGACATATTTTTACCATATGATGGAGCAGTTGTACTTCTTGGTACTTATCCAAGTGAACTGAAAACATATGTCTGACAAAAACCTGTACACGGATGTTTATAGCAGCTTTATTCATAATTGCCAAAAGTTGGAAGTAACCAAGATGTCCTTCAGTTGGTGAATGGATAATGTGGTACATCTAGACAATGGAATGTTATTCTGCACTAAAAAGAAATAATCTATGAAGCCATGCAAAGACATAAAGGAAACTTAATATGCGTATTACCAAGTGAAAGAATCCAATCTGAAAAGGCTACATAGTGTATAATTCCAACTATATGACATTCTGGAAAAGGTAAAACTATGGAGACAATAAAAAATCAGGGGTTGCCAGGAGTTAAAGAGGGAGGTAGGATGAACAGAAACGGCACAGTAATTTTGTTCTTAAGGGAACAAAACTACTCTGTATGATACTGTAATGGTGGATATGTGTCCTTATAAATTTGTCCAAACGCATAGAATGTACACACCAAGAGTGAACCCTACTGTAAACTATGGACTTTGAGCAATAATGATGTGTTGATGTAGGTTCATTGATTGTACCGAATGTACCAAATGTACCACATTCTGAGGCAGGATGTTGACAGTAGGGAAGGTTTTTTTGTGTGTAGGGATAGTGGGTGTATGGCAACTCTGTGCTTTTTATTCAATTTTGCTGTGAACCTAAAGCTTCTCTAAAAAATAAGTTTATTATTTAAGTAATTACTAAAAGCATTGCCAGAAATGGGAATTCAAATTTTAAATTTCTCTCATTTATTGGCTTTGTGACCTTGGACAAATGATTTACTCTCTTTGAGATCCAGTTTTCTTGTCTGTAAAATGGAAATACCATGCGTTCTATACCTTAAAGTTGCTGTAAGTAGTAAATGGCCCAATACATATGACAGCACCTAGTACCCTATCTGAAAACAGTGGTCTCTCATAAATCTTTATTTTCTTCCTGCTGATCAGAGTGATCTTTCTAAAATATAAACTTGTTCACACTGTTAATATTTCTCTTTACAAAAATCTCAATGACCCCCCTCCCCCTTTTTTTTTAATAGGCGGAGTCTCACTCTGTCACCCAGGCTAGAATGCAATGGTGCAACCTTGGCTCACTGCAACCTGCAATCTCTACCTCTTGGGTTCAAGTGATTCTCCTACCTCAGCCTCCCCAGTATCTGGGATTACAGGTGCCTGCCACCACAGCCAGCTAATTTTTTTTGTATTTTTAGTAGAGATGGGGTTTCACCATGTTGGCCAGGCTGGTTTTGAACTCCTGACCTCAAGTGATCCACCCACCTTGGCCTCCCCAAATGCTAGGATTATAGGCTTCAGCCACCGTGCCTGGCCAACCACATATTGTTTGTAGCTGCACTGTCTAATATGGTAGCTGCTAGCTACAGCAATTATTCAAATTTAAATTAATTAAAATTTGATACAATCAAAAATTCAGCTCTTCAACTGCACTAGCCACATTCCACATGCTCAATAGCACATGTGGCTCATGGCTGCCACATTAGACAGCACAGAACAGAACATGTCCATCATCATAGAAAGCTCTATTGATGTCACTGGCCATCAGTAAGATTCTGAATAGTGAAGACTCTGAATTTGCCTCTCACTGCCTTCTCCAACCTCAGCTTCAGCACTTCCCGCCCCCATGTCTTGCCCATCCTCTTGCACTTTGCACACCCAAAATACCAAATGATCCCTCCTCTATCTTCATACAAGCTGTACCCTCTACCTAAAATGCTCTCTCTCCTCAACTGCTCTCAACCACCTGACAGATCCTACATGAAGATTTGGCTCACTTTCTGCTTTTTCAAGCCTCTCTTGTCCACTTCCAAGCAAACCCAGGTAGCTGCTCCTATGGGTCCCCACTGAATCTTTTACTTAAACTCCAACACAGCACTTAGCCCAAGGCATTTGGAAGGTTCTGCTTTTTAACTTTCTTTACTTCTTAAGCCCCTTAAAAGCACAAAGCAGGTCTACTAATCCACATTCCTCTAGCATCTAGTACCTTACACATAGTCAAACATTCATTTTTGTTATATTTTGGCCTTTGGTCTCTTGCTTTCCTTTGAAAGAACTCCTCAATCCCCAAGATTTAAAAAATATTCTCCTATGTTTTCTATCTACTATTTTATTTTCACATTGACATCTTTAATGTTTCTGAATGTTATTTTGTTGTGTGGTACAAAGTAAGCATTTGACTTTTTTCCCTAAATGGTCCTAGGTTTCCATCATTCTTCCCCTGGCATATCATGATTACTCTTCACAGGTCTCTCTGTCCTGTCTCACTCCCATGTTCCATCAAAATGATTTCTCTGAAAGGCATACATGATCATGTAAATCCCTGTGAAAGCTCCTTAAATGGCTCCCATCAGATTCTAGAGAAATACAAACTTCTTAGCATCAGTTAGAAGGTTTGGGACAATCTGAGCCCTACTTGCTCTCCCTGTACACACTTACCATCCTTTGTGAACCAGCAATGCCATCACTCTCAAGCACTAGTGGCTGAGCCACCCTCACTCTCACCTCTAAGCACATGCTCTGCTTTCAACACAGCAGGCCCCGGACTTTTGCTCTCCTCCCACCCATCCTTCTTCTCTGCTAGGCTAACTTGTATGTACTCTTCAAGGCAAGGCTCAATGTAGCCTCTGTTTAACACCAAACATTGAGAGAAGTCACTTGCTATGCTAGGCCTAATGATACAATCAGACATGGCCCAGTCCTCAAAGACTTCCCTCACTGCCCCTCCCTCTCTCACTGCCCACTCGCTGCCCACTCACTGCCCCTGCCCCATGTTTGGATAGGTGTCCTCCCTCTGTGGCATCACAGCATTTCATACATCCCTTTACCACAGCACTTGACCATCTCCCCAAGTTGTCCATGAGGGACACCACTTTTAATCTTTATATCCCAAGTGCCTGCCACAGTGTCTGACATATCACGGATTCTCAAGAAATATTTTCTGAATACAGAGAAACGGTAAAGACTGTAAAAAAATAAATAAAAAAAAAAAATAGAAAGAAAGAAAGAAAGAAAGGCCAGGTGTGGTGGATCACGCCTGTTATCCCAGCACTTTGGGAGGCCAAGGTGTGTGGATCATGAGGTCAGGAGATCGAGACCATCCTGGCTAACACGGCGAAACCCCGTCTCTACTAAAAATACAAAAAAAATTAGCCGGATCTAGTGGCGGGTGCCTGTAGTCCCAGCTACTCGGGAGGCTGAGGCAGGAGAATGGCGTGAACCTGGGAGGCGGAGCTTGCAGTGAGCCGAGATCACGCCACTGCACTCCAACCTGGGCGACAGAGTGAGACTCCGTCTCAAAAAAAAAAAAAAAAAAAAAAAGAAGTAATTTCTGAATAAATACAACTTATAATACAAATTATTCATTCAGGAGCAGGACTGAAAAAAAAGACAACAGAAATTATAGCACATATTTCACATTAACTAAATGCAATAGAATATTCTACAGTATAAAGTTGTTCAGAATAGGTCGTAACTGGTCTAAAATATAGAAAAACAAATCTATGTTTTGACATATCCAAATGGTGTTCTTTTTCCCATGCAAGACTCTACATTTTTAAGCTGAATCCTGAGACAAAAATCATCAAACCAGAGAAATCACAAGGTTGGGGAGAATAAGAGAGTCCCAGGAAAATCACAGAGTGCCCAAGGAGACTCAATAGCATGACTCAGGAGCTGCCACTCCCCTCTGGTCAGGCATAAAGCAGGGATCCGGTGTATGGAAAATGACAAGTCTGCAGGAGTCTGCCTGGCCAAAAAGGAAAACAAAGTCCTAGCCACAGTCCTGTGGGAAGGGAAACAAATCAAGCAAAATAAGGTTTCAGCATTATAGAGCCTTAGTAACAGGAATCATGGTCAAATGCCTCCTGATTCCTCAAAACCCCTCTTCAAAAATGAGTCAATGTCTAGGCCACATATTACTTGACAACTTTATAAGTTGCTACCTTAACGCCCTACCTTGGGTAAATATGCCATAGAATGATATTCTTGCAATCTAACATTCCAGCATTGTTCTTCCAGTTGGCTGCCCAGTGGCACCAGGAGATTTAATAAATACTGTTACCCAGAGATTCTGAGTTAACTGTTTTGAAGTATGGTGTAGGTATTGAGATTTTTTAAAGCTCACAGGCAATTCTAATGTCTAGCCAATAATTTGCGTTAAAAATGTGCCTTAGTAAAATGTGTAGAACTCAGGGCTTAGAGTAATACTATTCATATCATTATGGTGTCAATGTACAGTTTGAAGACAGGCAACAATATCTTACATAATGTCTCTGGTAGTAACACAAAATAACCTATCCTCTCACTCACTAATCCTAAAACCATCCCAAACATGTTTTCTCTGGATCTTTCTATGCAACTTCAAACATTATGACTATACAGTGGTCTTTGCTTTTTTTTTTTTTAATATAGAACACTGGCATATTATATTGCTACATATTGTAATTGGCATTTTCTTTGAGAACATGTAAACATCGGCCAGAGTTGCAACTATTAGAAATCCATTTATATAAAATCAACCAGCAAGAAGAAAATTATTTACAGAACTCCTATTTTACATCAAACACTGTGTTAGGCTCTACAGAGGTATATAAGAATAGAGAACACAGTCCTCGCCCTGATATGACTTGAGCTGGGAAGAGAAAACTGGAATAAACTAACATTTTAAATAAAGCAGCTAGAAAAGAAGTAAGTGCTACTTGGGTGGTATTGATAAAAAATACAATATAAGAGTGAAAATTTATTAATAAGCACAATTATAATAATCACAACTAATGCTTATTAGGCACTTACTATGACCTGGCACTACTCTAAGTGCTTCATAAATATTAACTTATTTAAGGCCCTTCATAACCCTATGAGGTAAGAGTGTTATGTTCTCCATTTTACTAATTAAGACACTGAGAAAATGGAGTGATATGGTTTGATACTGTGTCCCCACCCAAATGTCATGTTGAATTATAATTCCCAGGGTTGGGGGACAAACCTGGTGGGAGGTGACTGTATCATGGAGGTGGGTTTCCCCCTTGCTGTTCTTGTGATCGTGAGTTCTCACGAGATCTGGTTGTTTGAAAGTGTGTAACACTTCTCTCTCTCTCTCTCTCCTGCCGGTGATACGAAGACGTACTTGCTTCCCCTTCACCATCCACCATGATTGTAAGTTTTCCAAGGCCTCCCCAGGAGAAGCCTGCACAGCTTGTAGAACCATGAGCCAATTAGACCTATTTTCTTTATAAATTACCCAGTCTTGGGAAGTGAGGCGTGCCTCTGCCCGGCCGCCACCCCATCTAGGAAGTGAGAAGCGTCTCTGCCTGGCCGCCCCGTCTAGGAAGTGGGGGGCGCCTCTGCCTGGCCACCCCATCTGGGAAGTGGGGGGCGCCTCTGCCCGGCCGCCCATCGTCTGGGAAGTGAGGAACACCTCTGCCCGGCTGCCCTGTCCGGGAAGAGAGGAGCGCCTCTGCCCAGCCACCACCCCGTCTGGGAAGTGAGGAGCGCCTCTGCCCGGCTGCCCTGTCTGGGACGTGGGGAGCGCCTCTGCCTGGCCGCCCCATCTGGGAGGTCTACCACGGAGGCCAGACCCAATGTGGGGGCTGGACGTGGTGGCTCACGCCTGTGGTCCCAGCACTCTGGGAGGCTGAGGCGGGTTGATCACTTGAGGCTAGGAGTTCGACACCAGCCTGGCCAACAAGGCGAAATATATGAAAAATACAACAGACAAACCAACCAACCAACCCAGTGACAACAAAACAGGTCTACCCTTGAGTCATACTCTAATTTTTTCTATTTTCCTCCCTTTCTGATCCTTTATCCCACTTTCTTTTTATTCCTCTTCCTTGTCCTTCTTCTTTGTCAAATAGAGGATTGAGTTATTATCATTGATCCCTACAAAGTCCCTCTCTCATTTATTTTCTTTAATTCCCACCCCCGATTTCTATTCCCTGTCTTCCCATGTACAACCTTCCTAATATGTTTGATATGCATCTTTTTGTTTGTATGTATTTTTAGAAAATGTTTGTTTTATGTGCAAAAAAAAATTTAAAAAAATGTAACATTTCATGCAAATTATTCTTTATACAAGGATATGCATCAATAAATCAAGTACAACTGCATTATCTTCCATTTAAAAATGTTACCTAATGTCTATTCATAACTATGGGAAAGCATTTGTAAATTCTAAAATAAACAAAAACTTATGATTATAGAAACTAAAAAAAAAAAAAAAATTACCCAGTCTCAGGTAGTTCTTTATAGCAGTGTCAGAATGGACCAATACATGGAGATAAAAGAATCTGTTTATGTTCATTCAGCAAGTGTACAAAGTAGCCTGGATTCCAGCCAGTGCCCTTAGTCAGAAATGGCTCCTATCGGAGTGTGAGACTGGAACTGTGTCTTGAAGAAAAAGCTAAGACTTCCCATATTTATTTTTATTTACACAAAGCAGCAGAGTATAATCCAGAGATGGTTCCCTCAGTTCTGTCACCACTACAGTATGACCTCTGTCAGGGCACCCCCTCTCAAGCTTCATTCTGACATCTCTAAAATGCTGGTCATGATCACTAAGACCCCTTTCACTTGGGGGTCCTCATTGTAATCTATGAGTACAATTTAAATGAATACAAGAAAAGTGGGAGAACATTACACAAAGGCAGACATAATGAGCAAGGGTGCATACATAAACTGAGAACTAGGAGAAAGAGAGAACTCAGAATCAGCTTTTCATGTTCTATGAATGCAATTTACTGCATCCACCATGGTGATCTTTTTAATACCTTTTGTACCATGAAAGACATATACCACCTAATTAACATATGTAAGTTGGAAACCATTCTGGGGATAACTAAAATTTTGAGTTTGATAATAAATTTAAATTTACATGCTGCTTTCCCTGCTGCATGCTGAATAATAGGGTCCATATTGAATTTTTAATATTATTTGGAAAAGGGAAAACAGGATCTATAACACACTAATTTAACTACACTTTTTCTCAAAGACATATGTACATGTAGTCTATCATTGTTGGACATTTGGCTTGGTTCCAAGTCTTTGCTATTGTGAATAGTGCCGCAATAACATACGTGTACGTGTGTCTTTATAGCAGCATGATTTATAATCCTTTGAGTATATACCCAGTAATGGGACCGCTGGGTCAAATGGTATTTCTAGTTCTAGATCCCTGAGGAATCCAAGAAAATGTGGCACATATACACCATGGAATACTATGCAGCCATAAAAAATGATGAGCTCATGTCCTTTGTAGGGACATGGATGAAGCTGGAAACCATCGTTCTCAGCAAACTATCGCAAGGACAAAAAACCAAACACCGCATGTTCTCACTCATAGGTGGGAACTGAACAATGAGAACACATGGACACAGGAAGGGGAACATCACACACCGGGGCCTGTTGTGGAGTGGGGGAGGGGGGAGGGATAGCATTAGGAGATATACTTAATGTTAAATAACGAGTTAATGGGTGCAGCACACCAACATGGCACATGTATACATATGAAACTAACCTGCACGTTGTGCACATGTACCCTAAAACTTAAAGTATAATTTTAAAAAAAGAGATATGTACATATAATGTGTATGTGTGTATGGTGTACTTACAATAATGATTTTGTTTTCATTGGTTTGGTTATATGTAAACTTATGCAAAAAATGTTCATATGAAATTTTTTCCCCAGAGAAAGAGGCTATACTTTTTCAAAAGAATTGAGAAAAAGTAAACAAGTCAAATGTGGCTCTCCTGATGTAGCTTTGGGCAAAGAAAGTGGAGTTTATCCTTCAAACTCTGAAATTCTATAAAGTTGACAACTTTTTTATTTTGAGTAAGACTTTAAAGCATCTATTGTTAGAAAATGTTTTTCTTTTGCATATTGTGTACAAACATCTTAAAAATAGAATCATAACTTTGCTGTAAATTCTGTACCAACAATCAACATCACTCTGTAAAGCCATGATTCCTTTAATAAAGTATGGATGTTTTAAATTCATTGTTATACAAACCTTGGCTATCTAGATAACAAATATGAAATATTTGTCTTCTTTATCAAAGTTGTGGTTGAAGGATAGGAATCAACAGCAGAGTTTCCTTTATCCACATTATACTTCAGCAAGATTTGACTCACAATGTCTTTAATTAGTTTAAAGTTGCCCCCACTCTCTCTTTTAAGACAGTGACATACATTTCTGTGCCTTCCAGGATGTCATTTTCCTTGACAAGTCTTCAGTTATTTTAAGTTTGTGACTAAACCTTGTGTGAACCCTGTTTTCTCCCAGGAATACTTTTCTGTGCTTTTAATGTGCACACTTTGAGTCTTCAAAACTGTAACTAGAAGTTCTCTGATCCCCCATCTCTACAATAAAATGTACATATGCTCATAAAGATGTAGGCTACTCGCTTCCAAGAAACACACTATTTTATTACCAAAAATAACCTACCCATTGATAAAATTACACATTCATGTTGGGTCAATTCTATATTTCGTAGATGAAAGATGTGGATTACTCAAATCTCTTTAGTTTATAATTTGCCATGGTTAGAGTTAAACTGGGTTTAACAAGCCTTGGTCTATTTTTCATGGGTTTGAAGAACCAAGACATCTGTGGATAGGGTATCACCAAAGGGCAAGTACGTTAAAATTATGATTTTTTATGTGAAAAATATAACCCCATATATAAAAATGATACAATTGTAAAAGAAATATTTTATTATTTCCAACACTTTCAGAAAGCTTGGTAAGATGTTTTGTCAGGAAGTTTAGCAAAGTTATTACCTTATGTCTACATAAGAAGTGTAAGCTAAGAATGGCACAAATATTTAACATGATTTCCATTTCCTTTCCTTTTCATCATTTGCTCTTTCTTTAAAAGGGATATCTAAAGGCTTCCATCAGTTAATAAAAAAAAAACACAGACTTTTCTGAAAATCTAGTTTGGAAAGTTAGTGTTATATTGTAAATGAAAAAGAAAAAATGAATTACAGAATTCCTTTGTATCACTCTTTAATCTGTTAATTCAAATATGAATAACTGTCTACTTACAGAATTTGGCTTGTCTATTATTTGCTTTCTTTGCTGGGTCAATGTACTCAGACATTTCAACAAAGCCAAACATGATTTCATATTCTGAAAAGTAATCATAAAATTTCCTAAAATCACCCTTATTGCAGCTTATCTGTGAAGTACCAGCCTGATGAAAATAGGTATGAAAACAATAACTCTTAAGTAGAGTAATGCTAGAAGATATTGAATAGTATGTGCACACACACTAACACATATACACTGTGTATATTTACTTTTCAAAGCACTGATTTGATTATTTGGTTTCAGATTTAAGTTTAAGAAGCCAAAAAGCACTAAAACCTTTTAAAAATCATTCTGGAATTGTGTATCTATGGACATAAGTTAGAAATGGAAGAGAACCTACCTATTTCTACACCTCTAGTTAGTTCTATAAATAGAGTCAATTCTAAGTCAACTTGATTCTTTCCTTGCTCAGTGCACTTAAAAGATGAGAGTTCTTGATGCTGCCTCACCATTCCTCTTCCAGAACTACCATTTACTGAATGCCTCTCTGTGCCAGGTTTAGAGAGGCAGGAGAGGGGAAAAGTTGACAGCATAGAAACCCTGTCTGCCTATGTTTAGATCCTTGCTCACTGCCAAGGAGTTGTGGAATCTTGGGCAGGTTACTCTATCATTCTGTTCCTCAGTTTCCTTTCCAGGAAAATGAGGATGATAATAATAGAGTAGCTGTGAAGAGTAAATGAGTGTATGGCACACAGTGTTGTACATGTTGGCTATTATTATCATTCCCATTTTAAAGATAAAGGAACCAAGACTCAGGAATTTTTTTTTTTTTTAAAGAGACAGGGTCTTGCTCTGTCATCTAGGCTGGGGTGCACTGGTATGATCACAGCTCACTGCAGCCTCAACTTTCCAGGCTCAAGCAATCCTCCCACCTCAGCCTCCTGAGTAGCTGGAATTACAGGCACACATCACTATGCCCAGTAAGACTCAGTAGATTTAAGTGACTTGCCAAGGGTAATAGGACTAGTGAGTGGCATCTGAACACAGGTTCCGCTACACTGTCCGCTGGCTTCCTCCCCACATCCCTAAATAGTAGTACCTTAGTTCTGTGAAGACATGTGTCCTGATCCGATAGAAACCCTGTCCAAATCCAGTTATAGAATGCAAACCATCTGAGAATGAACAGGAAGAGAGCCCTTCCTATAAGGCAGAAGCTTAGGCTCTCTGTCTTTTTCTCCAAATGCCTAAATTTTTCATCAGTTATTGTATACCCTTTGTCCTCTTGGTAGACACATCTCCGAGTTAGATACAGATATGAGTGAGACATTTCTAAGTCAAACGCTGTTCTCCTAAGGGGCAAAGCCATCCAGTTATACTTGGGTCTGTGTGACCACTGAGTTTGACAATACAGCATCCTTTTCAAAGAGCTGTGCAGACTCTGCCCTGCCTGTCTGTAATGGAAGCTCTCTGATCTGCTGGCCCAAAGCTTATCTCTGCTGCCTTCTCTCCTAACACTGCATACTCTCCCTCCCTGCTTAACAGCTGCATGGTGGTAGATAATCACTTCCCACTGCCTGCCCCCAGCCTCTCCTCAAACTAACAGCAACATGCTGGCTACCTGTCCAGAACTATATTCTGCCTCACCACCTGGTGCCTGCTCCTGTGACCTGCTCTCTTGTGTGTTTAATTCACAACCCAACTTCCAGTTTAGGAGTCAGATTTTACACATATGCAGGCCACAGAAACTCAGAAAGGAGGAGGCTTTAGAGATACAAATCCAAGCCATGAAGGAGACTGAAAAGAGCCTCAACAAGGCTTTCTTTAAAACAAAACAAAAATAAACTATCACCAGGTCCTAAAAGCTACCTCCAATATTCTCAAGCCTGTCTCTTCTCTCTTCTCACTGCCAAAGAAATGCCCAGTTGACCTATCTGGGAAGTTTACTATAATACCAAAATTACTACTCAGCACCATGGTTCAGACTTCTGCCTACCCTAATGCTCAAAAAAGAGAGAAAGAGAGAAGATTCTGGACAAACTAATAACAGCTAACATTTGCTGAGTATTTAATGATGCAGGCAAAGTTCTGAGTGTTTTACAAAGATTAACCCATTTTTTCATTAAAAACCCTGAGAAGTGTTACTATTATTCCTATTTTATAGAAGCTTAAAGGGGTTAAGTAAGTTGTCCATGTCACTAGTGACTTCAGTGACTACTAGTCACATGGGATCCAGCCCTGTCAGTTTTTAGTGGTGTGATCTTGAACAAGTTACTTAAACTCTCTAAGTCCCAGGATCATTATTTTGTTATAGATAGATAATAAGATCTACTCAATATAACTGTGGCAATGATTAAGTAAAACAATTCATATTGTGAGGATTAAATGCTAAATTGCATGTAAAGTGACTAGGATAATGTTCATTAAATGTTGAAATTTTACTTGCAGAATTAAAGAATATATCTCAGTCCCCTCTGTTTCTACTGCACTCAAATAAAATGTCCATTTAAATAGGTAAATGAGCTGGAGATCACTCATGCTGAGCATGAAACCCCAGCCAAAGAAAAGAACAAGAGGCGTGATAATCCTTGTCTAACTCCAGAAACCCTCTGCATGTAGAAACAGGATCTGATTATTTTAACTGTACATCCAGACTGGCTAAACTAAAAGAATTATCCATAGCAATGTTTTGTCTAAATAACCTATGACTGCTGCTGTATAGAAACAGCTCCAGGTAGAACTATTTTTATCAAATATATATATATATATATATATTTATATTTTGCTAAAATTAATGCTCCCATGGCCTTCACTTTCATCCTCTTTTATTTTTATTTTTTTGAGATTGAGTCACCCAGGCTGGAGTGCAGTGGTACAATCTTGGCTCAATGCAACCTCTGCCTCCTGGGTTCAAGTGATTCTCAGGCCTCAGTCACCTGAATTATAGGCATGCATCACCACGCCTAGCTAATTTTTGTATTTTTAGAAAAGACAGCATTTGCCATGTTGGCCAAGTGGGTCTCGAACTCCTAACCTCAAGTGATATATCCACCTCGGCCTCCCAAAGTGCTGGGATTACAGGCATGAGCCACGGCACCCGGCCCACTCTCAACATTGTGGTTGACCACTGTAGCCCATACTGGCTGCTGTCATATGTGTGAAGTGATCTGTCACCCATTTAGTTGATGACAGTGTTCTCCATCTATTTTTCAACATCATCCATCTAAAAAGACTTTTTAGACATTCTCCTAATTTTCCCCATGTGATTTTTTTAATGATATAATATCATTAAAGTCTCAGGATACAAAATCAATGTGCAAAAATCACAAGCATTCCTGTATACCAATAATAGATAAACAGCCAAATCATGAGTGAACTCTCATTCACAATTGCTACAAAGAGAATAAAATACCTAGGAATACAACTACAAGGGATGTGAAGGACCTCTTCAAGAAGAACTACAAACAACTGCTCAAGAAAATAAGAGAGGATACAAATGGAAAAACATTCAATGCTCATGGATAGAAAGAATCAATATCGTGAAAATAGCCACACTGCCCAAACATTCCATGCTCATGGATAGGAAAGAATCAATATCATGGAAATGGCCATATTGCTCAAAGTAATTTATAGATTCAAAGCTATTCCCATTGAGCCACCATTGACTTTCTTCACAGAATTAGAAAGAAACGACTTTAAATTTCATATGGAAGCAAAAAAGAGCCCATATAGCCAAGACAATCCTAAGCAAAAAGAACGAAGCTGGAGACATCACGCTACCTGACTTCAAACTACACTACAAGGCTATGGTAACAAAAACAGCATGGCACTGGTACCAAAACAGATATACAGACCAATGGAACACAGCAGAGGCCTCAGAAATAATGCCACACATCTACAACCATCTGATCTTTAACAAACCTGATAGAAACAATGGGGAAGTGATTCCATACTTAATAAGTGATGTTGGGAAAACTGGCTAGCCATGTGCAGAAAACTGAAACTGGACCCCTCCCTTACAGTTTATACAAAAATTAACTCACGATGGATTAAAAACTTAAATTTAAGACCTAAAACCATAAAAATCCTAGAAGAAAGCTTTGGCAATACCATTGAGGACATAGGCATGGGCAAAGACTTCATGACTAAAACACCAAAAGCAACGGCAACAAAAGCCAAAATTGACAAATGGGATCTAATCAAACTAAAGAGCTTCTGCACAGCAAAAGAAACTATCATCAGAGTGAACAGACAACCTACAGAGTGTGAGAAAATTTTTGCAATCTATCCATATGACAAAGGGCTAATATCCAGAATCTACAAGGAACTTAAACAAATTTACAAGAATAAGACAAACAACCCCATCAACAAGTGGGTGAAGGATATGAACAGACACTTCTCAAAAGAAGACATTTATGTGGCCAACAAATATATATATAAAAGCTCATCATCACTGGTCATTAGAGAAATGCAAATCAAAGCCATAGTGTGATGCCATCTCATGCCAGTTAGAACGGCAATCATTAAAGAGGCAGGAAACAACAGATGCTGGAGAGGATGTGGAGAAATAGGAGTGCTCTTACTGTTGGTGGGAGTGTAAATTAGTTCAACCATTGTGGAACACAGTGTGGCGACTCCTCAAGGATCTAGAACCAGAAATACCATTTGACTCAGCAATCCCATCACTGGGTATATACCCAAAGGATTATAAATCATTCTACTATAAAGACACATGCGCATGTATGTTTATTGCGGCACTGTTCACGATAGCAAAGACTTGGAACCAACCCAAATGATCATCAATGATAGACTGGATAAAGAAAATGTGGTACATATACAACTGGAATACTATGCAGCCATAAAAGGATGAGTGCATGTCCTTTGCAGGGACATGGATGAAACTGGAAACAGTCATTCTCAGCAAACTAACACAAGAACAGAAAACCAAGCACCGCATGTTCTCACTCATAAGTGGGAGTTGAACAATGAGAACACATGGACACAGGGAGGGAAACATCACACACCAAGGCCTGCCAGATGGTGGGGGGCTAGAGGAGGGATAGCATTAGGAGAAATACCTAATGTAGATGATGGGTCGATGGGTGCAGCAAATCACCGATGCATGTGTACACCTATGTAACAAACCTGCATGTTCTGCACATGTACCCCATAACTTAAAGTATAATAACAAAAAATGATATAATATCACATAACTGACAGATAGGTCGAACTTGGCATTTCTTTGGCAGAGAGGAGAGAGGAGAAGAGACAGCCTTGAGAACATCGGAGGTAGCTTTTAGGACTTGGTGATAGTTTATTTTTGTTTTGTTTTAAAGAAAGCCTTGTTGAGGCTCTTTTTAGTCTCCTACATGGCTTGTATTTGTATCTCTAAAGCCTCCTCTTCTTTGAGTTTCTGTGGCCTGCATATGTGTAAAATCTGACTCCTAAACTGGAAGTTGGGTTGTGAATTAAACACACAAGAGAGCAGGTCACAGGAGCAGGCACCAGGTGTTAAGGCAGAATATAGTTCTGGACAGGTAGCCAGCACGTTGCCGTTAGTTTCATTTAGCAAAGAAAAGACAAAGAATAAAATATTTGATAAAACATTTCTACCTGGAGCTGTTTGTATATGGCAGCAGTCACAGGTTATTTAGATATACCATTGCTAGGGATAATTCTTTTAGGTCAGCCAATCTGGAGGTACAGTTAAAATAATCAGATCCTGTTTCTACATACAGTGGCTTTCTGGAGTTAGACAAGGGTTACCATGCCTCTTGTTCATCACTTCTACTAGGGTTTCATGCTCAGCATGGGTGATCTCCAGATCATTTACCTATTTAAATGGAAATTTTGTCTGAGTGCAGGAGAAACACAGCACTGAGATATATTCTTTAATTCTGCAAATAAAATTTCAACATTTAATGAATTGAAGCCCTGGGTACAGCTATTGACATTTTCAGTTGGAAAGCACAGAATATAACCTAATTGAGGGGATTTTAAGATACATAGCTTTTCTGGGAGGCCTGGAGAAGTAAACTTGGGTGTTGCCCAGCAAAGACTCATGTCCACCCCACCATGGGACAGGTCCAACATAAAAACAACAGCTACTTCCCCCCGAATCAACAGAACTTTCACCGCAGCTATTCCTCCAAAATAAGAATCTTCACTTGATAGAATACTGATCTTGCCATACCGGGTCCCCAGGTCACATTGCACACTTCAATATCCGGTCTCATGAGGCTGAGTCTGATAGGTGCAAACTAGGTGACACGCCTTCACCCCAGAAAAGAAGGAACTATGGGAATTGTATTTTGGGAAGACTATATTCACATTGTGGGAAACTATATAAAAATGTTGGGCAATCATGGATGGTACATGCCCATTACAGAGGGCAAGCTCAAAATCTACAAAATTTTGGATTTCTTGATCCAAAAGTAGCTAAAATAACTGATAGTTTTTAAAAATTACAGCCTTTAGGACTATTTCCACGAACCTACACTTTGCGTACCTTACCCCTTACCTTGAATGAACATTCTGCAACGGGAAGATATTGTTTATCACAGTCAATCTGCTTGATGAATAGCAGCAAAAGTTCCCCACACCCTACCTGGGACAGCCTAACAGACTTCCCACAACCTACCAGGTGTGACAGGGTCACATCATGTCAGAAGATGTGACAGTGCTGTCTGACCCCAGATGATGGGATTATGGACTAAATGTCAGATCCTTTTAACAGTCACAGTTCCTGCTAAATAATGAACATTAATGAGTTTGCATAATATTTATAATCTCAGTCAAAGCAATGCTATCATATCTGGGAGTAATTACTGACTACTTTTCCTACTCAATCAATCAACAAGGAGTCATTATTGATTACTTTCCCCACTCCGGTCAACCAATCACCAAGTCTTTCTTATTATATCTTAAGATTTTTTTCAACAGAGTCTTCTCTTGCCTATCCTTCTCACCACTGTGTTATTTCAGGCTTTCATTACCTCCTTTTTGACCACTGCCAACAGCTTCCTCTTTGAGTTCAGTTTTGTTTCCTCAGGGAAATTCTCAACACAGCTATCTTTCTAAAATGCAAATATGATTTTATCATTCTATTGATACTCATATTTATAGATGTAGGTCTAAATTTCCTCAATGTGACACCCTGTGTATCCCCTACCTGCATCTCTGGGCTTATCTATCATGACCCTTCTTCAAACTTCATACTCTGTCAAGACGAGACTGTATATAGTTGTAAGTACACGTCTCTCTTTTTGCTACTACTTTCTCTGCATAGAACCGGGGTCAGTGAACTATGGACCACCTGTCAAACCTGGGCCACAACCTACATTTTACAACCCTTGAGGTAAAGATGGTTTTACATCTTAAAAATTTGTAAAACGGCCGGGCGCGGTGGCTCACGCTTGTAATCCCAGCACTTTGGGAGGCCAAGGCGGGCGGATCACGAGGTCAGGAGATCGAGACCACAGTGAAACCCCGTCTCTACTAAAAATACAAAAAAAAAAAAAATTAGCCGGGCGAGGTGGCGGGCGCCTGTAGTCCCAGCTACTTGGAGAGGCTGAGGCAGGAGAATGGCGTGAACCCGGGAGGCAGAGCTTGCAGTGAGCCAAGATTGCGCCACTGCACTCCAGCCTGGGCGACAGAGCAAGACTCCATCTCAAAAAAAAAAAAAAAAAATTTGTAAAACACAAAGAATATGCAACAGAGACCTACCACATATAACCTGAAAAGCCTAAAATATTTACTATCTGGCCATTTACAGAAAAAGTTTTTCAACTCCTGACCAAAACTGTCTTCTTTCTCTCTGTTATGGCAAAACTCCTACTTACCACTTAATAAAACATATGAAATCATAAATCATCTCTTTCAAGAAATTTTCCTATGCAACTCCTTCCTGTACCCAAGATTAATGTTAGGAACATCTCCATAATTTCATAATACCAAGTGAATGGTTCTATCATTGAACACACCAATTGCATTACAGAGAGTTTTATCTTCCCAATGATGGTTATGTGTTATGACTTTTTCTATCCACAAAATATATTATAGGTTCATAACAAATGTCAGTGGAATAAACTCTTGTTGAAAAGACATTACAATTTATATGAGAGGACCCAAAGATGCTCTGAAGGAAGCGGACTGCTCCTGCAGGACCCAGGAGACACCCCAAATACTGTGAGTGCCCTAACTGTGGAAGTGGCAAACGGAGACCCTCCTCTCCCTAACATATGCCCCCACTGGAGAAGCTGAAGGTCTTTTTTGCGGGAGAAGTTTCCAACTTTACCTAGAGCTGAGTCAAGTTAAAATGCCAGGTCAAGTGAAATCCAGAGGTAGGGGAAGCAGCAGAAAAGCCCTGGGAGCTCGCTAGGTTGCCAGGCAGCCCATTCCTGCCTGGCACCACAGGGATCCATCGAGAGGGTAGACAGAGGAGCAGAAGGTAAAACTCCACAGGGAGAAGGAATTCTCTAGCTGAACTTTGTAACAATTTGAATGGGGCAAGAAGCCTCCTGGCCAGAACTCAGGGGAGGGCACAAATCAGGCATGCAGACTTCACAGACTGGGGAAGAACTAAAGCCCCTTTCTTTCGCAGCTGGGAGGCACTTCTCAAAAGAAGATATACAAATAGCCAGCAAACATACGAAAAAATGCTCAACATCACTAATGATCAGGGAAATGCAAATCAAAACCACAATGTGATACCACCTTACTCCTGCAAGAATGGCCATAATAAAAAAATCAAAACACAGCAGATGTGAGTACGGATGCAGTGTACAGGGAACGCTTCTACACAGCTGGTGGGAAAGTAAACTAGTACAGCCACTATGGAAAACAGTGCAGAGATTCCTTAAGGAACTAAAAGTAGAACTGCCATTTGATCCAGCAATCCCACGACTGGGTATCTACCAGAGGAAAAGATGTCATTATTCGAAAAAGATACTTGCACAGGTATATTTATTGCAGAACAATTCATAATTGCAAAATTGTGGAACCAACCCAAATGTCCATCAATCAACGAGTGGATAAAGAAATGGTGAGGCCAGGCGCGTGGCTCAAGCCTGTAATCCCAGCACTTTGGGAGGCCAAGGCAGGCGGATCACGAGGTCAGGAGATCGAGACCATCCTGGCTAACACGGTGAAACCCTGTCTCTACTAAAAATACAAAAAATTAGCCGGGCATGGTGGCAGGTGCCTGTAATCCCAGCTACTCGGGAGGCTGAGGCAGGAGAATGGCGTGAACCCAGGAGGCGGAGCTTGCAGTGAGCCGAGATCACGCCACTGCACTCCAGCCTGGGGGACAGAGAAAGACTCCGTCTCAAAAAAAGAAAAAAAAAAAAAAAAGAAATGGTGATGTACATATATATATGATGGAATACTACACAGCCATAATAAGGAATCAACTAACAGCATTTGCAGTGACCTGGGTGAAGTTGGAGACTATTATTCTAAGTGAAGTAACTCAGGAATGGAAAAACCAAACATCGTATGTTTTCACTGATACGCGGGAGCTAAGCTATGAGGATGCAAAGGCATAAGAATGATACAATGGAGTTTGGGGACTTGGGGGGAAGAGTGGGAGGGGGTAAGGGATAAAAGACTACAAATATGGTGCAAGGTATACTGCTCAGGTGATGGGTGCGCCAAAATCTCACAAATCACCACTAAAGAACTTACTCATGTAACGAAATACCACCTGTACCCCAATAATTTATGGAACAATAAATCCCCCCAAAACAGAAAAACAATTTACGTTATATGCAAGCAAGCAATGGAAATGGAAGGAGCTCTCCGTGGTACTGAAGTCTTTGCTACAGCTTCTTCCTGTGCGGTGCCCAAAAACTTACTGTTTTCAATTCCTCAATTACCTTCCCCAGCCCCTATCAATGCTTTTTCTGCCACTCTTCAGTCAACTTCGTGTAGGATCCTAACTAACTATTGCTCAACCCCCATTCTTTTCCAGGCGACATACATACCTCTTGGTCAAGGCATTAATTGCTCACCAAATAGCTGTATGCTCCTACACATTATCCAGCTCCTTTGCAGTTCAAGTAGTCATTAATCAATGGGATATTAGCAGAAATGAAGTATACTATTCCCTAGTTGAAACACGGAATAGAAAACCCAAGCCCTCTGTGTTCTTTATTCCTTTGCCTTGATAACAGAGGCCACATGCTGAGATGGCACAGCCACAATATGAAAATAGTTAGACTGCTGAGTCCCTGTATAAAGGACAACTATGTAAGATTGTTGAGTTAAGCTAAGATTTGGGAGTTAATTTGTTACCACAGCAAGATGGAACTTACCTGAGTAATACACCCTTTTAATATAACACTTATCACAGTCCATTTACTTCTACTTACTTTACTAAATTATAAGTTTCTTGGGAGAAGTGTTTTGGTCTTAGTGATTTTGAAGATCATCACCAATGATCATCACCCAATTGCTAAACAAATGAATAGACTTCTGTTTTTCTCTTCTCCATGATATCTCATTGCCTTAAACAGAACAAACTATTTTTTTTATAACCGTCAAAGAAAAACTGTAATGAACGTAAGCTGTATAGTAGTAGTCAAGAACAAAGATTGTGGAGCCAAATTACCTGTGTTCACATCCATTTCTGTCATATACTAGCTATGTCCTTCATAAATCATATGTAAACTCTCTATGCTTCCCTTTTCTCACATGTGAAATATAGAAGACAACACTTCACTGGGTTACATAATCGATGTATGTAAAGTGTCTAGCACATAGAAAGTACTATATAAATATTGACTATAACTATATTGCTAAAACTTTTTAGGAGCCCTAAATTTCTATGTCCTTAATGACTGACAAAATCAATGACTTTTTTTCTGGCAAAGAAACTTCATTCAGTAACTCACCTTTTTTATTTTTTTTTAAATAGAATAAATTAAATAACATTAAATCACATATAATACCAAAAAATGAGAGTTCAAATGTGTATCATATTACAATTATTTCAAGAACTTTATTATATATTGGTAGCAGATTATGTACCATAAGAAAACATCAACAATTAATTAATTCTGATGATAAAATATATTTCATCATGTTTGCAGTTCTTCTAATTCCAATAGTGCCTAGACAAGAGAAATAACAATACTTTTTAAAAAGACAAATCACAGGAAGAATTATTTTTCACATGATGTATACTACTACTTTCACTTAAGTTTTATTAAAGTTCACACTCCACTGAGGCAATAATTTGAATAATTTGGATCAGAAAACTGATTGCTTCATACCCCTTGAGGCTAAATGATTACAAATGTAGTCTCAGAAATTCTGAAGTTCCATCATATTTAAAATAGATTAGGAGGAAAATAGACAAACTCAGCTCTCTAAAAATTGCTATAATCTATTAACTTGAAGTTAGGCAGAGCATACTGGATTGACTAAAAAATGATACTGAGATTATTTGAATACACATTCACTTGAAAGATCACAAAGAAAAGATTCTTAAAAATTTGGGTTATTTGTTAAAAGGTAATTAATTTTGTTTCTCCCCTGTAGCTTTCATTTATTTTTAATAAATCACAGGAGATGATGTGAACCCTTCAATACTGCTTTTTCATTTATATTCTATCATTCCAAGCATCAATCTGAATGATTATATTCCTACCATATGGCTTCTTTTAGGCTTTATGTAGAAGATATTATCTTTAATGTGAATTTGTAATCATATATTGCTTCTTACATTATTGGCAAACCTGACATCATTTCCAGTTTGTATTATTCAAGAGAAACAAATTTATTTTTAAATTTGGAATTATTTCACCTACAGTTTCTAACTGAAAAGAACATCAAATAATTGTTTTTAAAAATTCATTTATATACCTCTATCTATAGTTGGGAATAAAATATGAGAATTTTTATATTTTAATATCAAATTTATATGTTTCATAATATACAAAATATGTTAGAACTGAGTTTATTACATAATTTGTAGATTAAAAGTAAATAGACAAATATGTAATTATACATGCATGATAAAAGTTTACTAATAGAGTAACCCAGTAAAAAACGGCTACCAAATACAACGTTACAGCTAAGCGGGGGCAATAAGTGTCCTGTAGCACAGCTGGGTGACTATGGTTAACAATAATTTAGTGTATATTTTCAAAAAGCTAGAAGAAGGGATTTTGAATGTTCACAACACAAATAAATGATAAATGTTTAAGGTGATGGATATGTGAATTACCCCAATTAGATCACTACACATTGTATATATGTATCGAAATGTCACTCTGTATCCCACAAATATACACAATTATTATGTGTCAACTAAAAATAAAAGGAAAAATTCATTATTTTTGAAAGTTAATGCTTATGTAGATCCACCAACCTGTTTGCTATTATCGATTCATCTGTTGTAGTCCTTGCTGAAGCACATATTTTGGAGGTTATTTTAGTCTTGGTGTGAAAATGACTTTAGTCACCATTACTCATAAATAATCATTTGGTTAGGTAAAAGACTGAGTTGATGTTTATTTTCCCTGGTACTTTAAAGTTACGATTGAATTACATTCCGAACTGTTTTTGTTTCTGATCAAATGTAGGCTGCTAATCTAGCTGTCATCTCTTTCCTGGTAGTCTTTCTTCTTTTTTCTGATTGCTTTTAAAAAGTATTTTTATTGAGGTATAACACACTTGTAATAAAGTACACAAAATCTTGAAAAAAATGCTACAATTGCTTTAGAGACTTCATCAGGTCAGGGATGAATTAAGGGATTAAGAGATTTAGTATGAAAAAATATCATCTCCCTTGTGACTTTCTGAGATGAGGGAATCATCAGATTCTTAATTTATCCTTTTGTGGTCAGAAAGGAGATACCAAGTATAATAGTGATGGGAATAAGACACAAAAGGCCTTGATTTGAGTCTACTGCGATACCCTTCGAGGGAACAAAGAACGTGTCAGGAGGAACACATCCACCTGAAATTGGCAGAATGTGTCTCCCTCGTCTGTTGTGGAATTGTGATCTAGCCTGAGGATTCTGGATTTCTGCCAAAAAGGGCTAAAGATGCCCTGAGGGCTGAAGACAATGAAAGATTAGTGCAAACATCAATAATGCAAAGAACACTACTATAAGTTTCATAAAAGAAGTATGAATTATTTTGTGAGACCAAAGAGATGGCAAATGCATCTGCTTAAGAGGGAGAATTAATGTATAGTGGCATTTGAATGCATAGAATCAAATGAATGTATCAAATGAATGTATCAAAATGAATGTATAGAACTGAATGTATAATATTATTTGAATGTAGAATATCTGGTGTACAGACTCTATTATAGCAGCATTTGAAACAGGTCTTGAAAGAGGAGTAAAATTCTCTTGGGAGGTTGGTTGCAAAAGGAACAGCATGCTTGAAGTGGAAAAGTGCTGGTCACATCCAGAGAACTAACAGGAAGAGTGATGCGGCTGAAATACAGTGGTGTGCACAGGCAGCACAGTGTGGAAAACACTGGAAAGGCAAGTGAAGTCAGAATGGGATGCCATCAATTGCGTCACTAAAGAATGTGTGTCATTGCAGACACAATGGGGAGTGACCACTGGAAATGTGTGTGTGCATGTAAGAAAGTAGTCAAATAGTAGTGGCATCTAAAATGGATGGGTGCAGACCAAGAGAGCACCAAGGAACATGCCTGGAAGATCCCTGGAAGAGGCCAGGCAAGGCATGAGCACGGCAAGGATTCTACCATTAAGAAGAGAGGCAGAAAGGATTTTGATTTGAATTCCTTGCTTTATGCCACTTATTAGTTTTCTGTAACAACTTATTATAAAGTGAGTGGCTTAAAGCAACATAAATGTATTGTCTCACAGTTCTGGAGGCTAGGAGTCCAACATCAAGGTGTCAACAGGGTTAGCTGTTTCTGAAGGCCCTGAGGGAGGATCTGTCCTGAGCCTCTCTCCTAGCATCTGGCAGCCTCAGGCATTCCTGAGATTCTCCATCTTAATGTGGCATTCTCCCTGTATCTCTGTATCAACTATGACACCAATCACATTGGATTAGGAGGCCACCCTGCTCCAGAATAACCTCATCTTCACTTAACTAATTATATCTGCAATGACCCTATTTTCAATTAAGGTCTCACTGCGAAGTACTAGGGGTCAGGACTTCAACACAGCATTTTGGGGGGATACAAGTCAACCCACAACATGCCTCAAGGGAATGAAGAAGAACCCAAGGAACTGCAGTGTTCCTACTCAGAAAAATAAGTTTTTGATAGTGAAAGCATGAGTGGTGTTCTGTGAATCAGAGTTAGGTAGAAGGGCTATTCCTTATGAAGATGCTATCAAATAAGGATAACTCATTTTCTAAATACTGTTTGATTTTACCATTGAAACTTGCCTAAAACACAAGGTATAATATAATATAATGCCACATAAAATGGGGGAAGGGCAAACTGGAAGAGTAGACAGCAGCAGGGGGAGGGAAATTTATATCACAAAGCAAATATGGGCCAGGTGCAGTGGCTCACACCTGTAATCCCAGCACTTTGGGAGGCCAAGGCCGGTGGATCACCTGAGTTCGAGACCAGTCTGACCAATATGGTGAAACTCCATCCCTACTAAATGCAAAAAGTTAGCCGTGTGGTGGTGCATGCCTGTAATCCCAGCTACTTGGGAGGCTGAGGCAGGAGAATCACTTGAACCTGGGAGGCGGAGATTGCAGTGAGCCAAGATCGCCCCATTGAACTCCAGCTTGGGCAACAAAAGTGAAACTTCATCTCAAAAAAAAGAAACAAAGAAAAAAAGCAAATATGTTGACAAAAATATCTAGAAAAAAATTCTAGCTTTGCAATTAGAAATTGTACATAGGAGCAAGCGTGGCTTTTTCAGTTAAGCGTGTTTGTGCCTTTAAAGACAGAACAGTGCTGCAGGACATTTATTCCTCCTCCCATTTAGCTGGAACTTTGTATTTGGTGGCCAAATATTTTTTACTAGATTCTTCTATTAGCAAATTTTTTTAATCATGCACGCATAATTATATATTTGTCTATTTATGTGCTTTTAATTTGAATATGTTCCTGTTCTAAGCCATCATCACCCATACTTTAAAAAATATATATTGAAAAATCACTGGCTAAGGTAAACTCTGAAAGAACATATAAACATTTACAATATAATGATCATTAAATTTGTCATTTAAAGGCTTTCAGACAGGAGGAAGTAACTGTACCTAGCAAAAGTTATTAGTAAAAACTATCCTAGTTGGTTACTTGCCAACTCAATTAACTACATTACCCCTCCCTTGCAACATATGTTATTGTCTGCTTATATCATCTGCTCATATGCCAAGCAGAGATTAGGTTTGCATTATAACAATGTAGTTTCTTAGAAACATGTCACAAGAGGCAACATCAAGATCTCTTTCTAAAGACTCACTACATGGCTAGGAAAGACCTCTATCTAAGCTTTCATTGAATACAAATTTTATGAATGTTTTTAAGAAACAAGGAGAGCACCATTAAAGTATTGTGATTGCAATCACATTCCTTGAAAGGCTGTGGTTGCAAAAAGCTCACCCATAGTCTCCAGTTTTTAGAGGAAGTTGAATTGCCCTCTTTTAAGCAGATTGTATTTTCTTCTCCATCCAACAGCCAGGGGTGTAATACAACCTCACCTGGGTGTAGAGGGATTTTCAAACACAATTCCAATTACAAGGAACAGGATATGCACATGTAAGGGCCTGCCCAGAGAGCTGCAAATTCACCTTCTAATTTGCAGTGTTGCCCCCAGAGGCTGAGCATGAATCTGCCTGCATATGGTGAGTGTGTGGATGCTTGTGCCCAGTGCACCAGGTGGGAGGTATGGAGCTCAGAGTCAGGGAGGCTGAGCAGATAATTTACAGCTGACGTCTAAGTGCTCCTTAGAGGACCGCCAAGCACTGCACTAAACACCACCAATCAGGCAAATCCAGTCGTGGTAAACAGGCTTGGCATGAACAACAGAAATAAAATATGCTAATCAGTTGTTCTACTCCGTGAAAATAAGTCAGCAGGGAAGGAATTGGGGGAAAAAAAGCCACATCTTTAAGACTTTGCAGAGGGTTTTGGTTAATTTCTTACATTTCTCTCTAGCTTTGACTTCACTGATATTTTTATCCTATTTACAACATAGTAATGTTTTATAAAACTACCCTCTTCAATTTTTTTTTTTTTGAAATCTTCAAATCCCCTTCTATGTCACCAGAAGTTAACTATGGCATCTGAATAAATGTATATATGTATATAGTGTCTAGCCTGTTCTTCAATAATCTCTACAGGACGCAGTGTAGTGTAATGGTAAAGTACAACAGGGCTGGCACTCGGCAGCCTGGGCTCGAATCCTGCCTCTACCACTTCCTAGCTGTGTGGCCCTGGTCAGGTTTCTTAAACTCTCTAGGCTTCTGTTTCCTCATCTACAAAATGGGATTATAACAATACTTGGTTTTTAGAATCACTGGGAGGGTTAAATAAGTCAGTATAAGCAAAACTCTTAGTATAGCACCTGGCACATAGTAAGTGCCCAGTAAATGTTAGCTACTATAATTCAATATACTGTCTGCTCACCTTTGACATGGTAGTTGTATTATTAACAAATACAATATTATAAAATTTGAGTAATAAAGCCAAATACTCTGATGGCTTGTAATGGGGGCTAGGAGATAGAAGCATTTAGAAATAAGGTAATTTTCATGGAACTATTAGAGGCTTTGCTTTTTTTTTTTTGCAGTTGGAAGAATATAATTATGAATCCTAAACGTCATTGAAACAATATAGTATATAATATTTAGCCTATTTACATGAGTCTTTCCTTTCTGACCTGCACCAACACTGTCATTAGTGTATACTGTACATCCCTGCTTCATCACCTTGATTACTCAGGCTTGAACACACAAAATGCAGACACTTCCATGGTGTAGTAGTGGTGCTCTAACGGCTTTCATTTTTCATTATAGCAAATGTGGACAATGTGATACAAATTTTATTTACCAATGAATTGAGTCTTTTATATCTAGCTGGGCTTAGAAATGAATACTAGCCCTACAGGAACAACAACAACAACAGAAAAACTCCTGTACATTTTACTACACTTAACGAAGATGCAAACACAGGCTTGCCTAGAGAACAGAGAAAGAAGAAGACTGGAGGTAAAAGACCTCAATCCCATATTTTCAGCTTTTCATGACTGTGAACAGTCATTGGAGAATGTAGCAAATATTTGCTCCTTTTTGCTTTAAAACTGAAGTGGTAAAAATAAACGCATCAGGTGAGTGGGGAGAAAGAAGTAGAGAATAATACATAAATTATCAGATTAGCTTTAATGAGAAAAATATGTATGTTTTGGGAATTTCTCAAGTGTGTGCAGAATTCTAATATTAATACCAGTCAATGAATGGACACTTCAGTTTCACCACGATAATACCTGGCACATTTGGAATCTTCAAAGGTTTCATATTTATTTTATTTATTTGTTTTGGGACAGAGTCTCACTCTGTTGCCCAGGCTGGAGTGCAGTGGTGCAATCTCGGCTCACTGCAACCTCCACCTCCCAGGTTCAAGTAATCATCCTGCCTCAGCCTCCTGAGTAGCTGGGACTACAGGCGCCTGCCACCACACCTGGCTAATTTTCTGTATTTTTAGTACAGATGGGGTTTCACTGTGTTAGCCAGGATGGTCTCAATCTCCTGACCTTGTGATCCACCAGCCTTGACCCCCCAAAGTGCTGGGATTACAGGCGTGAGCCACGGCGCCCGGCCAAAGGTTTCATATTTAATCTTATGAAGATTCGATTAAAGATAATATGAATAGAATATTAATTGGGTTTTTAACAACATGGCACACATTATATCCAATTTCATTGCATTCCCCCTAGTGAAACAACTTTATGGCACTTGAACTTTTCTTCACAAAATATAGAGTTCCAAGCTTAACTTTGTTTTCATATCAAATATTTAGCAAGTTTTAAAAAATGTGAGTAAGTGGAGCATAGAACATAGTAAGAAAGGTTTCAAGATTTGTTTGGCCATCACTGAGATTACACAGATAAAAGAAGATATCCAATGTAAGACACCAAGATGATTTAATTAAAAAACATGTTCACAATGACAACAATTAACATTCCTCAAATCCCCATGAACAAAATATCAACCGTATGTAAGTAAACCATTAAGCTCTATCCTCTAAAGGCGTGTAGTACAATTACTTCTTTTATTGGCGTTAAACATGCGAGCTTAGCCACAATAAATTAAATCAGTCATACATTGTTCATTATATCACAACTATCAATGGAAATTCTTAATATTCCCAGATGTTTCTATCAATAGAAGTTGGTAATTAATGGTGACAAAACAAAACAAAAATCCAAAATAACTTTATACTCAACTCTCAAAACACTTAATATTCATCATATCATGAATTCTGTGAGGCAAATATTTTAACACTTTTTTACTATATTCCCTAAGGGATTGAGGTATTAAGTTTTTGTTTTAATTATAATATGTAGAAAGCCAATTATTATATGGAATAAGGCAGTAAATGAGATCACACTGCTTTATCGGTCCTTTGATAGTACTGAAACCTGAATGTTTAGATGCAGAAAAATGTGTAATGAGGACTTGTTAAAGAACTCTCTCAAGTGAGGAGGTAGTTTCATTAGGCTAAAAATAATAATAAAATTAGAACTACGTTTATTGATGCTTACTATTATAACTTGGATTTAAAAAAAATCCTCACTGCAACTCTGTGAAATAGCAGCAGCGGTATGGCAGACGTGGCTTATATTGGCTAGAGAAAGCTGATTGTACACATCTCTTCCCAAGATCCACCTGTCTCAGCTTCCCAAAGTGCTGGGATTATAGGCATGAGCCACCGCACCTGGCTCCAATCACAATTCTAAAACAAAAATATCAAAAATAGTTCTATGAGAAAAACTAAAACTTAGCAATGTATTATTATTACCATCATCATCATTAAAAAGATAAATGACTTGCTGACTTCTGGTCAACTTCCTCCAAGTAATCAACATAACTTTGCTATGAAAAGTTCATGACACCTTGAGGATAACTCTACCATGTTTTTAGCATGGTAAAATTTAATAACAGGAATATGTATATAAAATGCAAAAATAACAAATGTAACAAAAATAACAACAAAAATCTTATATCCTAGTTGAGGACAAACAATATTAAAGCACAAGACAGAAGATAATTGCCAATTTACAAATGCTAAAGTAATGACAGAGTAGGATATATTCTCTTCTCCTTGCATAAAGTGAGGAGGGACTTTTAAAATAATAGTTTCTTTTTTTCTGATATACACAGTTATTATGATTGAAGGTACTAAGATTCCTAGAAGTTGGTGTTAAACTACACTTTCAATTCTCTGTGAAATCTTATCTCAAGCAACTACAAATATTATTCAAGTTTTTTAAAAAAAAATTGTCTCAAATCCCTGGTATACTAATAGGCTCTTGGGGTTCAAAATTAGGAAAGAATGCAACATACTACAAATTATTGCATTATTATCAGTACGGAGATGGGAAAGGAAGAGGTGGGACTTCAACAAGCCTAAAGGTTGGCAGAGCCTATGCTATGAATCACAATATTTGGAAATAGGTAAATTTTAGGTGTCTCAGTAATAGGTATATTTTAGAGAGTGGCACGCTGCCTGACTATATACTAAGTAACATATAGTTGCTGCAGTAAGGCTGGCCATTTTGAATCAGGGAAACTCCTGCTCACCAACAGGAAAAACCTGTTTACATTCCAAAGCAAAAAGAGAAGTCCCACATACAGGAAGTTGTCAACAGTGTCACATATTGCAAAGAGACCCAGAAAGGTGAGAAATTAAAACCAGGTCATTGGATTTGGCTCATAGAATGTCACTGTTGACTTTTATGAAAGTAAAATCAATAGTATGATGGACAAAAGAAAGCTTTATAGTAAGTTATGAAGTGGTGAGTAGAAGATGAGGAAGTGAAATTACTGTGTAGTATTTTTACATAAAGTTTGGTGATGAAGGAAAGCTGGGAGGCATGATGATAGTCTTAAGGCAATGCAAGATCAACTACAGGGTTTATTTTTGGGTTTTGATCTCTGGAGGATGTTTGTAAGCTAAAAAGAAGCAGAAGAGAGGAAGAAATTAAAAATAAAAACATGTAAGTATGCAAAAATAAGGTGAAGCTGTGCTAGTGGAGGGCCTATGAATGAATTCGGTGGCTGTCCATCAGCTACAGCTCACTGTGGTCATAACTCCAACCTCTCTTGGATAAGGTCAAGATATAGGAAATCCAAGGAGAGTGAAATAAAACAAGTATAAATTTTCTAATTAAAGAAGGAAAAAGCTAAGATTATTCAGGTAGTACAGAATGGCTGACCTTTCAGTATATGGATCTGAATGTGCTTGGCTGCTAGTAAATTTGAAATATTGCAGCATCATCTGAGTATTTGTACGTGATTGCAGTTGATAGATGTTCATAGTCTTCAGGTGGATAAAAGGCAGTTGTAGCTGGAAATTAATTTGTAATTTTGGTATTGGCCATCCTATTGTAGAACTAGTCTCCTCCATTTATGCTTTTGTTTATCTATCTATCTATCTATCTATCTATCTATCTATCTATCTATCTATCTATCTATCTATCTATCTATGCATCTTCTCAATCTTTCTCCCTCTCTGGCTGTCTCACCTCATGTTCTTCCCACCCCTGTCTCTCTGTTCCTTTCACTCTCATGCCTCTTTGTCTTATTTTTTCCCCATTTCTCTTTTAGTGTTTTCACCTTTCAGGTTCTCTGATGGTTCTCACTTGTATCTCCAGTGCATGTCACATGATGGGTCTTCACTACATTTCTACTGAAATAAAAAAATTTAATTTCATGCCACAAAGTCTTCCTCTAAAGTCAAATATATTGAAACAGAAAGCTGAGAAAGAACAGAAATCTAAGCCTTGGATGTCCATTGGCAGCCAGGACACTGTCTTCCAGCAGTTGGGTGACAGGAGCAGATGGTCTAAAGGTTGGTAAAAACACTTGATTTGTTGCAAAACAGGCAGGAAATCAGAGAATGGACATGGCTCTTCTCCCAGTAGAAGAATATAAGGATTACTTAGGGAGAGCCACATATTGAAGAGTGACCATCTATTCAACTTCATCTCAACAGTTACTGGGGGTCAGAACGTCCAACAGGCTAGGCAGCTAGAGCGCTGAAACAGGCCAAACACCAAGAGGGCAAAAGGAAGAAAAGCTTTAAGAACTCAGTCATCTACTATTAAGACAATAAAGCTCAGCAAGAGAGACTGAAATAAATAAGCAACAATGTGGGCCACCAGCAATGATCAGCTTGGCAACTCTGAAAAAAAGAGGTGGATCATTTTGAGTGAAGTTGTCAAGATGCTTATGAATCTAAAAAAGACATGATGCATAAAAGCAAGAGGAATAATTATAATCATTATAGTATCTTCAAAAGACAATTTTGACACATGCACCATATGAAAGAATCATAGAATGTTAGAGCTGGAAAGGGCCCTGGAAGCATCTGACCTAATCTCCTACCTTTTACAGGTAAGGAAATTAAGGCCCAGAAACATGAAGTGATTTGTCCAAGGACACAGAGGTCATTAGTGAGAGAGAATGAACTGGAATGTATGTCTCCAAGGCCCAGGCTGCTATTCCAAAAATCCTGTATCCCTGCAACGGGAGTAGTTTTTTTAAACAGGCTCACATCAGTTTTCTTAACCACATCTTCACATCAGTTTTCTTAACCACATCTTCACAAGACATTAACGCTTGGAGCTTTGAGGAAGAGTTTTATAAAAAGCTTTGGAATGGGGCTTAAAGAGAGGGCATCCAAAGGACCCCAGGTGCATTCAGGACATTTCCTAACCTGAATCTCCTCTGAGATTAGTAAAATGGACATTACTAGCCCCATTCTACAGATGAGGAAGTTTCACTCCAAGACCATACGATGGAATAACATCTTAAATTTCACATGAGATAAATTCTTTGCAATCAATTTTTTTGTTTTTTAGAAAAAAATCCTCTAAGTTTTGCAGCATTGGAAGAAATCACTGTTTTGTTGGCTGAGCACCAAATTAGGTGGCAGGCTTTCAGGAAAATGACATGTCGCGTAAAACAAATGTACTTTAAACAATACACTTTAAAGTTACACCCAGCCTGGGGATGCTCACACTACTGGAGCCATGTGAGAACTCGGACAAACTGAAGGAACAACAGATTCACATCTTGCTTTTCAACTTCACTCAGAAGTGTGTGCTCTCTAGATGGGCAGGTAGGTAGGATCACTTACATCATTTACTTTTTACTCTTCTGTCTCTGTCAACCGTAATTGAAATCTCATAACTTAAACACATCTATAATGCAACTTTAAGCGACTAGCCCAATTTCACATGGCTAGTGTCATCTCAGACCTATACGTATGTGGTATCATGAAAAAGTTAATAAAAAGTGGTTTTTTTAATTGTAGTAAGAACACTTAATACGAGGTCCATCCTCTTTAACAAAATTTTAAGTGCCCAGTGCAGTGCTGTTAACTGCAGGTTGTACAATGCTGTGCAGCAGACCTCTAGAACTTACTCACCTTGTGTAACTAAAACTTTATACCTCTTCAACAGTAACCCCTATTTCCCCCTCCTCCTAGCACCTGGCAACCACCATTCTATTCTCCGCTTCTCTGAGTTTGACATTTTTAGACCCCACATAGAAGTGGATTCACGCAGTATTTGTCCTTCTGTGACTGGTTCATCTCACTTTGCATGATGTCCTCCAGGTTCATCTGTGTTGTCACAAATGACAGGATTTCCTTAAATAAGCAACCTAACTTTATAACTTAAGGAACTAGAAAAATGGCAAACTAAACCTAAAGTTAGCAGAAGGTAGAAAATAAAGATTGGAGCAGAAATAGAGAATAGAAAAACAATAGAAAAAACAACAAAACTGAGTTTGGCTTTTAAAGATAAGTAAAATGGACAAACCCTTAGCCAGGCTAAGAAAAAGAGAAGAGTAAAAAAAATTGGAAATGAAAGAGGAGTCACTACAATTGATGCCACAGAAATGAAACGGGTAAGAGACTATTATGAACAATTATACACCAACACACTGAGTAACCCAAAAGAAAGAAATTCTGTGAAATCCCGTCTCTACTAAAAATACAAAAATTAGCCAGGCATGGTGGCAGGCACCTGTAATCCCAGCTACTGGGGAGGCTGAGGCAGGAGAATTGTTTGTTGAACCTGGGAGGCAGAGGTGGCAATGAGCCGAGGTCATGCCATTGCACTCCAAACTGGCCAACAAGAGGGAAACTCTGTCTCAAAAAAAAAAAAAAAAAAAAAAAAAACAAGAAAAAGAAAAAAGAAAGAAATTCTTAGAAACATACAAAGCTACCATGATTGAATCATGAAAAAATAGGAAATTTGAACAGACCCAATAATGAAAAGAAAATTGAGCCAGTAATTAAAAAATTTCACAACGAAGAAAATCACAGGACCAGATGGATTCACTGGTGAATTCTATCAAATGTTTAAAAAAGAAGTATTATCAATCTTTCTTAAATTCTTGCAATAAATTAAAGAAGAAGGGATACTTCCAAACTCATTTTATGAGGCCAGCATTACCTCGATACCAAAGCTAGATAAAAAAGTATTACACTAAAATAAAACTACAGGTCAATATCCCTAATGAACATAAATGCAACAATCCTAAAACAAAATGCTAAGAAACAAAATTCAGCAGCTCATACAGGATCATATACCATGATCAAGTGGGATTTATTTTGGGGTGGCAAGGATAGTTCCAACAAACACAAATCAACTGATGTGAAATACCACATTAACAGAATGAATGATGAAAATCACATGATCATCACGATAGATGCAGAAAAAGCATGACAAAATTCGAAATTCTTTCATGATAAAAACTCTCAAAAAACTATGTACAGAAGGAATTTACTTCAATACAATAAAGGCAATATATTAAAAGCCCATAACTAACATCATACTCAGTGGTGAAAACCAGAAAGCTTTTGCTCTAAGATCAGGAACAAGGTAAGGATGCCCACTCTCACCACTTCTATTCAACACAGTACAGAAAAGATTTATTGTGAAAGGCAAAGTGTGGGAAACCCTGCACTTAAGGTACTTCCATACAACACCTAAATCTGATATTTGAAAGGCATGGAACCTTGATCAATGTACCTAACCACTTGATTTCAGTTTATCTGCAAAATGAGATTATTACTAATATTTTATTGACAGTACATTACATGGATCAAATGGGATAATGCCAGTTAAAGTGTTTTGTAAACTGACATCCATAACAAAAGCAAGAATTATTGTTTTAAAATATCAGTTTCTGTCTTTGAACTAGTCCTGGAAATGTGATAAGCTTCCCAGCCTATTACTCAGCAAAGAATAAGGACGATTCCACCGTATATAAAAGAGCACTACAGCTTTAATACAACAACAAAAACCCAGGTTAAAGTTGAGAAAAACATACCAAAACAGATTTGCTTTGCCTTCTGGTTCTCCCAAACCAAGCTAAGGTGCAGTCTGAGGACTTGCTTTGGGGTATGTTTGACAGCAAGCATGAGCTGGCTTCTCTTTAGAGATGGATATAGCTTTGGTAACCCAATTTTTTAACTGCATAGTTAATTATATTTTCTGAAAACTAGATATTTGTGATTGTGCTCCTGACATCATTTGGACCCCAGTAAATCATTTAGGTAATCAAAATAAATAACTAAATGGTTATTTTTCTTATTTTTGTAATTTAAATCAAAACAATAGGTGTTGTAATTAGAACACCTATATTTCTGATAGGCATTCCTATCAGAAATATTTTTATAACATGTATCCCAAGATGTCTTTATTTTTCAAAATAATGCACTAATTACTGTACCATTATGTGCATTATAAACATACCCCAAATTAGAAATCCTCAAAGGATGAAATAATGAATAATATACAGGTAGAAGTTCTAATATTTTCTTTACATCATCCAGTGGATCATCCTGTCTGCCCTCTATCATGGGTACACAGCCTGCTCCTACCCTGACATACACACTCTAGAGACACAGAATTAGACAGTGCTTTGTTTGTTAATTAATTAGATAAGGAATCATTAGCTATCCTATTTACTGCCCTAACAGATCAATACAGTTCATGGATTAAACACCAGGAGATATGTAAAATGTAGTTGTATTGTTTAAAATTAAGTAACCCTGACCAAAAATGAGAACTGTTAAGAGTGGAATTAGATTACTTCTATCTCACAATCATCACTGAATAGACGTTACATGAGTTCTGCAACAGCTGAATAAGCGACAGTTAATATTTACCTGAAGCAATTTAACTAAACATTTCTGTGTGGATCTTGTTACAAAGTAAATATTATTTATGTGCTGTTATTTCTGCTCAGAGCACAGTCAAACCATGAAACAGTACCTTCATTTAAAAAGAGAAACTCAATAAACCAGACCATTTATATTTCTCAGTTTGATAATAGTTTCCCAAAATGTCAACCCCTAAGAAAAAGATTAGTTCATTATATTGCCTTACTAAAAAAAAAAATACAGGTTATCTGTCCTTGGGGCATAAAAATATGAAGTCATAGAAGACTCGTGCTAGTTTTTGTTTTGGAATATATATTACAAACTATTTTCAATGTACTGGATCAAAACTGTGGAGGAGCTTCCTATGCAACTATTAAACTTACATAAGAAAATAATGAAAATTTAAGTGGGAAAATCTGAAAGTATTTCCTAGAAGAAAAATCAGTATTCCTTCCATTGAAATAAACCCAAATTAATTTGGGACTCAGAATTCTTACCTTTAAATATGCTATTTAAAAAATCTTGGTGTTCTTCCTGATTTAGCTTATTTTCCTCTGTGCCATCCTGAAATTTAATCTCTCCTTGACTGCAGGAGGCTATGATGTTTAGTAATCATACAAGTGGATATACTCTTTATTTCATTTTACAGAATAGTAAGAGAGAAAAAAATAACCGATTTTTTTTCTGTGATAAAACAATGTGTACCAATCACAAACTGCCTAATTCATATTCCAAACCAGAGTAGACCCCAGGCAACGCCGTGAAGTCAGCCAAATTCATCCACTGTGTCCTCCCACCTCCCTTTTCAAAGTCTTTTTTCCTCCTGGCGCCAAGTGCCCTCCTGCTCTGTCCAAGTGCTCGACAAAATTCAAAGCTCTATTTTGGGAAGAAATTTGGCCCTTCCCAAAGGCACCCCTAAGGCCACCTCCATGCATAAGTGGATGGCACTCCATATGGACACGAATACAGAGAGTTCCTGGATTTTCACAATGAGGTGCCACCTGCATCTCTGCAACCTAAAACACATGGATCTCTTCTTAATCAGTAAAATAGGATATTGGGAACCAATTTGGAAATTCAGCCTCAAACCGAGCAAGCTAAACATTTGGTTGAACCATCTGATATACAAAGAAAGCTTCCCAGGGCCATGTTAATATTTTTAGGCTTCCCAAACTCTATGTCTGTGTTAAGTCAATTTAAAAGGCAAAATAGTATTTTCTAAACCTACCTCCATATAGAAATGAATATATTTTGTTAAATTTTATTGTACAGAAAACGTAAAATGAGAAATTCCACGTGAAAATTGTTTCCACATCATTTCAGAATCTTCATCTACTAAGAAATTGTCCTTAGTTTAATTATTTGTGCCATAAGTCTCTCCCAGAATTTAGTGCTAGGGAAAGTCTGTGCATCCAGATCACCCTCCACTAATCAGACAGGACTAAACAACAATAATAATCTTTCCTTTTTTTGCCCAGTATGCTATGGAACTCAGAGTTAAATTTAAAATCTCCAGCTATGATCTTGGCTTTGGCTATTTCTCTCTTAGGTCTTTCAGACGCTTCGCTTTATTAATTCTGAGACTGTTAAACAGTACATATATATGTTATTTAGGATCACTTTTTACTGAATCATGCCTTTTATACTCATGAAATGTTCCTCTTTATCTTTTGTAATAACCTTTGTCTTGACATTTTGTTTTGTATTAATATAGCCAAATAAAGTTTTTATACATATTGTTTGCAGAGTATATATTTTCACTTTCAATCTATTTGCTTTTTTTCTAATTAAAATGCACTTCTTGTGACAAGATACACGTGGACCCTGGTTTTTATTTATTTTATTTATTTTTATTTATTTTTTATTAATTTTTTTTTTTTTGAGACGGAGTCTCGCTCTGTCGCCCAGGCTGGAGGACCCTGGTTTTTATATCCAGTTTGAAAATATATGCCTTTTAATTGAAGTGTTTATACTTAGTGTAATTATCGATATGGTTGGGTTTAAGTTCAATGCTTTTTATTTGTCCCCTCTGTGCATAAAGAGTTGGGGGCAAGTGGTAATCTTACAAATTTTGTCAAGTGTAGAATGGGGAGTTTCATTGTAAAGTAAGAAGTTCAAAGTGTGAAGAAGGATGTGTACAGGGTCAGGTGTGAAGTGATACAATAAACAGGCATCTTAAGCCCCACATTTTAATGTTGTTTTTCTTTCTTTCTTTTAGGAAATTACAAGGATTAAAAACTCACTATACTTAATATTCACCCATTTTTATACCATTTCCAGTGCTCTTCTTTATACCTTTTTTTTTTTACTTCATATAGATCTAGAATTTCACCTACTATTATCTCCCTTTATCTGAAATAATGTTGTTTAGAATCCCCTGTTGTACAAATCTAATGACAAAGGATAATTTCAGCTTTCACTCATTCAAAAATATCTGTAATTTTTATTTTGAGGATATTAGGATATTTATGATGCATATAGTGTTCTGGGCTTACAGTTTTATTTTTCTTTAGCAGTTTAATAGTGTCACCAAGTGTCCTGGCTTCCATTGTTTCTGATAAGAAATAAGCACTTTTATTTATGTGTAAGTTATCTTTCTTCCTCTGGTTGCTTTAAATATTTTAGCTTTGATTTCTCATTGGCTACAGCGTGCCTAGTTATGAATTTCTTTGTGAAAAAACACGGCATGACATTTGCTGAGCTTCTTGAATTTGCAAATTAATGTTTTTCAACAATTTGAGACATTTTTAACCATTGTTTTTTCAAATATCTGTATATCCAACTTTCATTCTCTGTTTCTGGAAGTCCTATTCTTCATATTTCGGACCATTTCATATTTTCCCATAGATCCCTGAAGTCTTTCTTCAAACTCTATCCCATTTGGTCTGTAGATTGAGTAATTCCTATTGACCTGTCAAGTACACTGATTCTTTCTTCTGCCATCCTCATATGCTTTTAAGATCATCCAATGAACGCTTCATGCCAGTTTTTTGCACTTTGCAGGTCTAGATTTCGTTTTTTTTTATTATAGTTTATTTTTCTCCTAAGATTCTCTATATATGCTAAACTCAGACCGTGCTTTTTTTTGTGCTTTGAACATATATTGCTTTAGTTCTTTGTACCTATGTATAATATCTTTAAAGTCTTTGTTAAATTCAACATCTGGGCCATCTCAGGACAGGTTTCTATTGAATGCTTTTTTCTTGATGATGGGTCCTGCTTTCCCGTTTATTTTCATATACATATTATTAACGATACAATGTAGAGAATCTGGTTTTGTTTTTGTTTTTTCTGAAGAGTTTTGATTACTTTTTGGCAGGCAGTTCAACTACTGGCTGATCAGCTTAAACTTGTGTGAGCTCTGCTTTATAAAATCTTTGCTAGGATGGATCTCTAGAATGCCCAGTGAATTTCCTAGGTCCCTCTAATGTGGCAAGATTCAGCATCCAAGCTCAGTCATCCTTGAGGATCTCTATCAAGTACTGGTAATTCTAGAGGAGGCCTTACTCTTGGTCATGTCCTTATTGCCAAAGCATGACCCTTCTGGCCTTCTGGTATCTCAGCTAGATGCCCAGAGGTGTTTTCAAGGTACTAACCTAATCTTTTCACTTTGGCATGACCAGACCTTCAGTGTCCTCCACTCCTACTCACCCTCTAGTATCTCTATTTTGTTCTCAACCCTGTAGCAGCCATTGTCTGGAAAGCATCATGTGGTCTCTTCCTACATGTATGCAGCTGAGCCCTGAATCAAGAACTCATGAGCAATATCCATCCACAAAGACTTCTGCAGTCCTCCTGCTGAGCGGCTTCCTCCTGGTGCCCAGCTCCACAGATTCCTGCCAATTCACCTGCCTCGAATTGTGATCTCTGCCTCTTCATCTCAGCAGGACCACTCTGCTTCTTCTGGACTCCTGCTCACTGCTCTGCAGTTAGGAAACTGTCTCAGGCAGAAAACAGGGGTGATCATGAAGCTCACCTTTCCTGTTACACTGCCTGTTGTCCAGTAAGTAAAAATCCAATCAATTTGGTCCAGTTTTAAGATTCATTATGGTGGGTTATCTAGTCAGGTACCAGTTGGCTAAAGAGGAAGTGTCTCAGGGTTAAATTTAGTACTCAATTAAAGTAATTAACTGAAGAATTAAGGTGTACCTCTAGCTCTTTTTCTATTTACTTTTTATTCTTCCAAAAAGAATAAATGAATGAAAAGAAACCACTTTTCATTCTTTAAGAACTACCTTTTGTAATTATTTTTATATTGTAAGTAGTTGTTCATAAGTGGGAAGCGACAGATCACAAATAAATAATAGCAACCAAATTTATATTTTACTACTTACCATACTAACTCTTTTCAGTGATATAAATATTAAAGTGACACGTAGATCACAAAATCTTTAACTACCAAGAACGTATTTCCCAAGCAAGAGGCTACGTTTGCCATATTAATAGGACAGTCATGGATTTTTAGGTCTCGAATTCCAGAGGAAGCATGACCACTTTGCCTCAGTGACTTGCTTGTTTACTGGCCTACTGCAGACCATGGAGGGCAGGAGTGGAGAGGCAGCAGTGAACGAGCTAGTTCATTAAATGCTGACAACAGCAAAGGGTCACAGACAACCCTTGTGGGAAATATTTTTATTTTAGGCCTCAGATATAAAGTATGAAGAGACTACTATGAGAGACAGAAGGAGAATGGAAGACAAAACAACATTTTGGCAAGCACTATTTCACTAACATGGTATCAGTTCATCTCTGGAAGAGAACGCAATCCTTGCTTTGCTCATTGGTATATTTTAAGATTTCTTTATTTCTGGAGACCTACCAGAGATTTTAAATAGTAGAGTCTATATTAGAAATATTACATTCATTTTACTATTATGCAAAGTAAACCAATGAGACATAATGCTAATTATTCACATGATCACTTATTACTTAATTCTATCTACAGTATATGAATATATTTTTGACTAACAAATTCCAAATTCCAAACATCTTAACAGACTACATTTTTGAAATACTGGTCAAACATTAAATATAGGTTGGCACTATACTTAACAGATATTTAATGTGTTGTACCAGAAAGATGCTCAATATCAATTGTAATCTAAGCAAACTTAAAATGCCGTTATAAAACTACCAAGTGGATAGAAACCTATGACTTACTTCTTAAATGACCACGGCAAAAGAAAATATACATAAGACTTAGGGATTTTTTTTCAGGCATAGTCTGGAAATGTCAAAGATTGCAACCAGTTAAAACTCAAAACCCTGAATCTCTCTTTCATAATTGATGAGTGGAAATCACCTTGGGACCTGCTAAATGAAATTTCCTTGGAGAAAGATGATTCTGAAACGATTCAAGAGAATGAAATTTCCTTGCAGTAAGATGATTCTGAAGAGATTCAAGAGGCTTAGGGCATAATTCATATTTTAAGCACATGTGAGAGACAACCCCCAAGAGTCAATGCAACATCACAGAAAAGCCACTTCCCTGCAAGCATTCTTGAGGAAGCATTCTAAAGACAACATAACAACAGGAATTCCCAAGTAACCACTATGTTCTTGTTGCAGGGTGGAGATTTCTTTGTTTGATTATGTACTCCTAAGGGGCTACGAATTCTAGTTTCTGTCTTTCACTTTCTCTAACAATTGGTCATTACTGATTTTTTTTTAGGATTAACTTGTACAGAAAGATGAAAAGAAAGGCATTTTATTAAGGGATTCAATTAAGATGAAACATTAGAATGTATCTTTTTTACCCCTGCAAATACATTAACTTCATCCTCTAAACACAGATGTCTGTGAAAGGCCATACACAAGGGGAGGCTCACACAAGATGAAGATATGGAGCATTAATTTGGGGGGTTTAGCACATTGTTGAAAGCTCTGAACACACACACACAAATAAAATTACTATTTTCCTCAATCACCGTTACCTCCTGTCCTTCCAAAAGTATTTATTGGTCTATGCACTTTTATTCATGCTTAAATATATAAAGCACAAAATACTATCAAATATAAGTTATTACTATCATTAAGCTTTTATTGCTCGTTTCTTCTATTGACATCGATAATATTTTATATTATAATTACACTAAGCATGAATAGGGTAAAGCCTGATGCATGGTTGATTTTATTTGCACTGTGTGAACATGTGACTTACTAATCTCCATCTAAAAAGTTTGATAATGAGAGCTCTTTTCAGAAATATACTATGCGATGCTTAATGCTAACAAAAATTCTCATTCAAAATATAAAAAAATTAACAGACCACATGATAAAACGTCTGCTCTTTTTTTTTAAAAAGAAAAGAATGAAAAACTCTTGGTTAAAAAGCACTACTTCAGGCTTACATTTTTTTTTAAGTCAGTTACTTTCATTTATTGCTTTCTCGATAGAGAAAATCTAACTCAAGGTCACTAACAGCCTCTATGCTGCTAAGCCCTATGGACACTTTTCAGGCTTTACTTCACTTGATCTCTCCATAGCTTTGACCTCCTCACTCCCTCATCCCTTCTGGAAATGCTCTCTTCCTCGGCCTCTGAGATATTCCCCTATGCCCTCACCCAGTGTCTTCTCTTACCTGTCTCTTCTCAGGGCTGTTTGCAAATTCCTTTTCTGCCTCTCCCATAAATATTGGTACACCTCGGAATTTAACACACACTTCACCTCTCTTCTCCCTTTCCCCTGCGGAGTGATCTCATCTACTCCTATGGCTTCACTTGTCATCTATGGAAAACAGTTCATTTCCAAGTTTATATCTCAGGCCACAAACCTCCCCTGAGCTCCTTAGGGTTGCATATTGGACACTTCCGTTTGAATATCCCAACATGTCTGCCTCAATTCATTTGCTCGTGATGTGCTCCCTGCCAGAGTGAAGATCATCACTTTATACTCAAGTCAGAAACCGGAGCATTACTTTTGACCATTTACTCTCCTTCAACTCCAGCTTCCAAAATTGTAGATTTTATTTCTGTAATATTTCTTAAGTATATGCACTTCTCTCTGTTCCCTCTGCCACCATCTTGGCTCAGCTCTTACTTCTTTCCTGGATTACTGCTGAGTCTCCCTCTTCCATTCCTGACCTTCTCAATTCAATTCTCCAGAGCCCAGAGTGATTTTTCTAAAGTGCAAATTCATCATACAACTTCCCCGCTAAAATATCAAGTCCAACACCCTAGTATAACCCATAAGACCCTTCAAGGTCTGACTCTAGCTTTTTTCTCAGGATTCCATCTTCCACCTCTTCTCCAGCCATCCTAAACTCCTTCCAGTTATTCAAACTGCAGTACTCTCTCCTGCCTCCAGGCCCTCCCTTCTTCCTTCCTCCTTCCTCCTCCTCCTTCTTCTTCTTCCTTTTCTGTCTCTCTCTGACTTTTTTTCTTTTTTTTTTTTTTTTTTTTTTGACAGGGTCTTGCTCTGTACCCCGGCTGGAGCGCAGTGGTACAATCTCGGCTCACTGCAACCTCTGCCTCCTGAGTTCAAGCAATTCTCCTGCCTCAGCCTCCCAAATAGCTGGGATTACAGGCATGCACCAACACGCCCAGCTAATATTTTGTATTTTTAGTAGAGATAGGGTTTTGCCTTGTTGGCCAGGCTGGTCTCAAACTTCTGGCCTCAGGTAATCTGCCCACCTTAGCCTCCCAAAGTGCTGGGATTACAGGCGTTAGCTACTGTGCCCGGCCTGGTCCCTCTTTCTAAAACACCACCCTCTTACCTGATCCCTCAATTTCACACCCACAATTAAGCATCCTTTATGACTTAGCTGAGAAGAAACTCTGCCCCTCTTCTATCCTCCTAACGTAGGATTTGTTCTTACCCTGACCTTTGCACAGCCACTTTACCCTCAAGCTACCACTGTGATTTAGTCAACATTGTATCTTTGATGTCTACTTTGATAAATACTTATCAAATTGTGGGATATATATCAATTATTGGTGTTTATCTCCTTCTCCCAACTTCTAGGTATACATATCTCAGAACTGTTCCTGAGAAGTGGCTCATCCAGTAATGTGATGGAGGGGTCACTGCCTGCTCTAGAAACAAGAGTAGGTGTTCACTAGAGACCTCACTTGGGGCGCTGACTAGAGGTGTGTGAATGGGGCTCCAGCAATGCAGGCTCTGGCACATTGATGGGAATGAATGTATGATAAAAATTCCTTCTTCAAAAAAGTTAGCTCCAACAGATATATCAAAAATTACACAATCATTTGTACCCAGGATGGGGGGCAGGATATCAAAACACTAGAATTCAGTAAAGAAATAATGTCTAATTTATTTCCCTGTCTTCAAGTAGATTCCCAAAGTCCTTTTAAAAATATCTGTCTAAATGTTTGCTTCCAACAGAATATATGCTTCTGACTGCAGACCTAACCCAGATTGATTTTCTATTATTTACTTATTTCCTCACAAGCAGGCAGATAATCAGAGTTTGGTTCTACTCTTGGTCAATCTTCAAACACTAGACTTGGAGTGAAGTCATAACTCAGGCTTTTACTAACAAAATGAACCTCAGGCTGAGACCCTAATGCTTATCAATGCAAAGGAAAACAGACATGTCTAAGCTATTTTGAATTTCAAGCTATATGTAAACTATTGTTAACTACATCCTCTTCAGACATGAAAAGGAGTATAACTTTATGGTTAAGAGGCTGAGCTCTGCAGTTAGAGAGGTCCAGATCCTAATCTCAGTTAATTACCTGTATGATTTTGGGTAGGTAACTCAAACTCTCCTAGCTTTAATTTTTACACAGATTATATCTCTTTCAAAGTATTTTTTAATAGAATAATTGAGCTAATACACACAAAGTGCTTAACACAATACCTGAAACAAGTGTTAGCTACCTTAATCATATTGCTACTGTTCTTTCCTCTTATGTTTTACAAGTCAGGTAGAGGTAACTGGTGTTATCAAGGGTAGAAAGAACATCTCTGTTTTTAATGTTCTGATGTTTGAATGAAGTGCTATGGGATTGCCTACCACAGTGAGGGAACCAAACCACACTTTCATATTCCACTGGAGGGAATATTCAGTCTTCCTAATGCCAAAACATTTGTTTCACATTTATTCAGAGGAGAGAATGACCTGCCAAAACATCAACAACTAGGCTTCCTGCAACATGTGAATAGATCTGACAGGTGTCTCCATTCCAAACACTGACCAGGCCAGTGGTAGCTAGAACAGATGGCCCAGTCTGCAACATACGCATTTTCATCATTTTGCAGTTTCTCACAAGTGCTGGGAGTGGGTGGGATAACTCAGTGTTTTCTAATGTTTGGATAACCTTGACTGCTGTCTTTCCCACAGGCCAATTTTCTTTTGGACATATTTTAATTTTTTAATATGTGACAACTAAAGCACTGGTAGGAAAAATAAAAACATTTTTATAAAAACTGATCTTGCACATGTATAATCATGCAGCTGGCTTCTTCCCAGCCATCATTAATTTTTTTTCCCTTGAGCCATTTTTCTCACCTACATATCATTGCAATGTTTATCAAAATATCACAAAAACTGCTTGTAAGCATTTTCCACAATCTAGGCTTAATGTGTGTTTAAATAAGACATTCTCCCTTTTCTGAAATGAAAAACTACAAAAATACCATCATTCTGCCCAACAGTAGCCAAGGCTGAGCCCACTTGTTCTTCATCTGTTACTTCCAGACTAAAACAGATGGCTGATTTAAGAAGCAGGTGATGTTAACATCCACCATCACAAGCAGAAAGACGGCAAAGCATGCCTAAGTAAAAAAGCTTACACATTCTTGGTGTAATTTATTAGTAGCTTTCATTTAGAACTTGAAAAAAGGTTTAAAACATAGAATAGAATTTTATAAATGCAAAAACTTCACATCTTTTTAAAGCTATTTTTGCTATTATTTTATTTTTAGCTCATCTGTGATGCAGATCATGAGTCATTACCATTATAAAGCTGCTATTTCAAATGTGAGAAAACTAAGTCACCACTATTTATAGGTTGTATATATTCAATGTCCAGTTCATTTGTCTAAATTCAGTGGAAGAGTCCCTCCTTTGTCATCATCATCATTATCGTTGTGTATAGTGGTTAAGAGCATGAGCTCTGACAAGGGGGACCAAGGTTCAAATTTCTGCTCCTTTTCTTCTTAGCTGTATGGCCTGGAACAAGATGCTTAACTTCTCTGAGTTTCAATTTCCTCATCCAGAGGCCTAATAAGCACTTAATAATGTATTTCTTCTTCTTTTTTATTTAGACAGAGTCTACCTCTGTTACTCAGGCTGGAGTGCAGTGGCAGTGGCACAATCACGGCTCACTGCAGCCTCAACTTTCTGGGCTCAAGCAATCCTCCCACCTTAGCTTCCCAAGTAGCTGGGACTCCAGGCATGTGCCACCATGTGCAGCTAATTTTTTTCTAGTTTTTGTAGAGATGGGGTTTCACTATGTTGTCCAGGCTGGTCTTGAACTCCTGAGCTCAAACAATTCACCCACCTTGGCCTCCAAGTGCTGGAGTTATAGGTGGAAGCCACCACACCCAGCCTATTTCTTACCATTTATCAGTTACTATTAAAGTAATATTAAAGCATGCCAAGGACTCTTTTATCTTAAGCAAACAAACCAACTCTCTCCACCCTCATCTTACTCTAGCTACTGCTCTCTTTTTCCTTTCTTTCAATTCCCTCCTACCTATTAAGTGCTCTATCCATTGTAATCTGGCTTCTGCTTCTACAAAAACTGGTCTTAACAAGGCCACTTCTCATTGCTAAATGTAATGAACACTTTCCATTCCTCATCTTTCTTTACCTCATTAGAGCATTTGACCCTGTTGGTCACGTTATCCTTCTTATAAAACTCTTCCTTTGATTTCAGTGATAACCCTCTCTCCTGATTTTCTTTCCTGCCTTACTATGCCTGGCACTTCTGATTTCCTATAAACTCCTCTTCCTCCACATTCTTAACTGTTGGCATCATCATCAGAGGCAGAAAGAGCTTTAGGTTCAACAAACCTAAAGCTCTTTATTTCTGCCCCCCTTCTTGCTGCCCCTTCATGTCATTGACCTACTTCCAGTTCCCTGAATGCATCATGTTGTATCCTGTTTGTCAGCCTTCCAAATGACACTTCTTTTTGTTATGTTCTTTTTCCTCCCTTCACTTGTCCTCTGTATTTGTCCTTCAAAACTCAGCTCAAGCATCACCTTATGCTCCAGCCATTCCAGCAGAGACACCAGATTTGCAAGTGAAAAAGTAACGTCATCTCGGATGTTCCACCCTCAGCAGATGCCTCATGGAACAGAGACAAGCTAACTCAAGAAGCCCTGCCCAAAGTAAAACATCATGAATGAATAAATGTTACTGTTTTAAGCAACAAGGTTTTGGGTGGTTTACTAGGCAGCAATGGATATACAAAACATCCCCAAGCCCACTGGATTTTAAGCTCCTAAAAGGCAGAATCATGTTTCATTGAATATTGTATTAAAACCAATGCAGCCCCTGGTTCATGAAGTGCCAATGAATGAATGAATCAATCAATCAGTCAACCAACCAACGAATCAACTAACCAAGGAATGAGCGAGTCCATCAACCAAAGCTCCCTAAATGTATTCTTTCTACCTTATTTTAATTAAATGATTCTCTGAACCAAAGCACAGGGAAGCCAGCAAAATGAGAGAAAAGGAGAAATAATGAAAATAACTAATGCTATGTTAACTGCTGTTTCTGGAGCAACTTTCCAATCTAAATCTCTAGCTCTGATCTCTATTATAACTACAGTCTCACTTCTGTTTCCTATACATATTTGCTCTTAAATGTGTCCCTGCTCTTTAACCTCAAAATTCAACTTTTACAAATCCTCAAACCAGGGCCTATTTGATCATTCTGGCTATATTACTATGACTCTTCATTCTCTAAATCTCAGTTATCTTTGAATGAGATAATTATTTATCTCCCTATCAATATATCCAGGCTCTAGTTCTCATCAATTTGGGTCAGTAAATTTTTTTTTATTTTTTGTATTTATCCTGTCCTTTAAAAATCCTCCTGCCTGCTGGTTTTTTGAAAACCTTATCAAAATAGATCAACCACTAGCCAGAATAATAAAAAGAAAATAATCAAATAGACACAATAAAAAATGATAAAGGAGAGATCACCACTGATACCACAGAAATATAAACTACCATCAGAGAATATTATAAACACCTCTACACAAATAAACTAGAAAATCCAGAAGAAATGGATAAATTCCTGGACACATACACCCTCCCAAGACTAAACCAGGGAGAAGTCAAATCCCTGAATAGACCAAAAACAAGTTCCGAAATTGAGGCAGTAATTAATAGCCTACCAGCCAAAAAAAGCCCAGGAGCAGATGGATTCACAGCTGAATTCTACCAGAGGTATAAAGAGGAGCTGGTACCATTCCTTCTAAAACTATTCCAACAAAAGAAAAAGAGGGACTCCTCCCTAACTCACTTTATGAGGCCAGCATCATCCTGATACCAAAACCTGGCAAAGACACAACATAGAAAGAAAATTTCAAGCCAATATCCCTGATGAACATTGACGCAAAAATCCTCAATAAATTATTGGCAAACCAAATCCAGCAGCACATCAAAAAGCTTATCCACCACAATCAAGTCGGCTTCATCCCTGGGATGCGAGGCTGGTTCAACATATCCAAATCAATAAACGTAATCCATCACATAAACAGAAACAATGACAAAAACCACGTGATTATCTTAATAGGTGCAGAAAAGGCCTTTGACAAAATTCAACACCCCTTTATGCTAAAAACACTCAATAAACTAGGTATTGATGGCACATATCTCAAAATAATAAGAGTTATTTATGAAAAACCCACAGCCAATATCATAATGAATGGGCAAAAGCTGGAAGCACCCCCTTTGAAAACCAGCACAAGACAAGGATGCCCTCTCTCACCACTTCTATTCAACATAGTATTGGAAGTTCTGGCCAGGGCAATCAGGCAGGAGAAGGAAATAAAGGGTATTCAAATAGGAAAAGAGGAAGTCAAATTGTCTCTGTTTGCAGATGACATGATTGTATATTTAGAAAACCCCGTCGACTCAGCCTAAAATTTCCTTAAGCTGATAAGTAACTTCAGCAAAGTCTCAGCATACAAAATCAATGTGCGAAAGTCACAAGCATTCCTAAACACCAATAACAGACAAACAGTCAAATCATGAGTGAACTCCCATTCACAATTGCTACAAAGAGAATAAAATACCTAGGAATACAACTTACAAGGGATATGAAAGACCTTTTCAAGGAGAACAATAAACCACTGCTCAAGGAAATAAGAGAGGACACAAACAAATGGATTAACACTCCATGTTACTGGATATGAAGAATCAATATCGTGAAAATGGCCATACTGCCCAAAGTAATTTACAGATTCAACACTATTCCTATCAAGTTGACATTGACTTTCTTCACAGAATTAGGAAAAACTACTTTAATTTCATATGGAACCAAAAAGAGTCCATATAGCCAAGACAATCCTAAGCAAAAAGAGCAATTCTGGAGGTATGATACTACCTGACTCCAAACTATACTACAAGGCTACGGTAACAAAAACAGCATGGTACTGGTACCAAAACAGATATACAGACCAATGGAACTTACCAGAGGCCCCAGAAATAATGCCACACATCTACAACCATCTGATCTTTGACAAACCTGACAAAAACAAGAAATGGGGAAAGGATTCCCTATTTAATAAATGTCACTGGAAAAACTGGCTAGCTATGTGCAGAAAACTGAAACTGGACCCCTTCCTTACACCTTATACAAAAATTAATTCAAGATGGATTAAAGATTTAGATGCAAACCTAAAATGATAAAAACCCTAGAAGAAAACTTAGGCAATACCATTCAGGACATAGGCACGGGCAAAGACTTCATGTCTAAAACACCAAAAGCAATGGCAATACAAGCCAAAACTGACAAATGGGATCTAATTAAACTAAAGAGCTTCTGCACAACAAAAGAAACTATCATCAGAGTGAACAGGCAACCTACAGAATGGGAGAAAATTTTTGCAATCTATCCATCTGACAAAGGGCTAATATCCAGAATCTATAAAGAACTTAAATTTACAAGAAAAAAACAAACAACCCGATCACAAAGTGGGTGAAAGATATAAACAGACACTTCTCAAAAAAAGACATTTATGCAGCCAACAAACATATGAAAAAAAGCTCATCATCACTGGTCACTAGAGAAATGCACATCAGAACCACAGTGAGATGCCATCTCATGCCAGTTAGAACAGCAATCATTAAAAAGTCAGGAAACAACAGATGCTGGAGAGGATGTGGAGGAATAGGAACACTTTTACACTGTTAGTGGGAGTGTAAACCAGTTCAACCATTGTGGAAGACAGTGTGATGATTCCTCAGGGATCTAGAAACAGAAATACCATTTGACCCAGCAATCCCATCACTCAGTATATAGCAAAAGGATTATAAATCATTCTACTATAAAGACACATGCACACATATGTTTATTGCAGCATTGTTCACAATAACAAAGACTTGGAACCAACCCAAATGCTTATCAATGATAGACTGGATGGCTGGGCGCAGTGGCTCATACTTGTAATCCCAGCACTTTGGGAGGCTGAGGCGGGTGGATCATGAGGTCAGGAGATCGAAACCATCCTGGCTAACATGGTGAAACCCCATCTCTACTAAAAATACAAAAAGTTAGCCAGGCATGGTGGCAGGTGCCTGTAGTCCCAGCTACTCGGGAGGCTGAGGCAGGAGAATGGCATGAACCCAGGAGGTGGAGCTTGCAGTGAGCCAAGATAGTGCCACTGCACTCCAGGCTGGGTGACAGAGCGAGACTCCATCTTAAAAAAAAAAATGATAGACTGGATAAAGAAAATGTGGCACATATACATCATGGAATACTATGCAGCCATAAAAAAGGATGAGTTCATGTCCTTTGCAGGGACATGGATGAAGCTGGAAACCATCATTCTCAGCAAACTAACACAGGAACAGAAAATCAAACACCACATGTTCTCACTCATAAGTGAGAGTTGAACAATGAGAACACATGGCCACAAGGAAGGAAACATCACACACTGGGGCCTGTTGTGGGGTGGGGGACTTGGGGAGGGATACCATTAGGAGAAATATCTAATGTAGATGATGGGTTGATGGGTGCAGCAAACCACCATGGCACATGTATACCTATGTAACAAACCTGCACATTCTGCATATGTATCCCAGAACTTAACGTATTTTTAAAAAAGAAATCCTCCTGCTCCATCGTAGTTCACACTCTCATTACCCCACTACTCTAACAGCTAAGTGCCTTACAAGTTTTAAATGTCTAACAATTAAAATGCTGCGTTGAGATACTTACATTTCCAAGTAATGAAGTGTCCAACCTAAAGTGCTTTTATAACTTAAAAATTTAATGTCAGGCTAAGTATACTTTTTAAAAAAAGAAAAAGAAGAAATGGTGATTATTTTAATCACCATTTTTCTCTTCCAAAAAGAAGTTATATTATTTGTAAGGGTGAAAGTAAATAGATCTTAAAAACCATTTATGTGAAGTGACTAAATATTAGAGACCATTATTTTATGAGTTGTATTTATGAACAGTACCATTAGAATAGGTGATAGATGATGACTCCACTGAGGAAGCAATTTAAACTTGTTTTTGTTATTCTTAAAGCCGAAATGAAATAGGCAAAAGGAAAGGGAAAAAAACCTACATTGGAACCCCATCTCTTTGGTATACATTAGTTTAACCTTTGTTAATAGGATAGGGAACTCATTATTCATATCAAAAGGAAATGGACAAACATTTTATGCCTGATAAGATTTTTTTCTTTATGCATCAAATTCTTTAAAGGATATCCAACTGAAAGATATTCTTCATCGTGGGAAGTTTGGAGAAGGGATTTATCCATATGCTAAAATCTATCAAAGCTATTTTGTGATTCTGTACTAACAAAAGGTAACCCCAATTAGCCTTTTTCAATCAAGGGATTATCTTTCATGTCCAAATTAATGCACATCTTGATTTTAAGCAATGGTGAATTATTTGCTTTGTGTGAACATGAAAGTCATCTTGATATTCAGAACAGAAAAAAAGTAATTCGAATTAAGTAAATCCCATAATGTTATAATCTTATCTAAAAAACAGCTGTGAGATAAAGATAGCTGTTTGTGAACTAACAATTGTGATAACAATTAAGGTCACCTAAATTTATCAATCCCTAATGAAATGTCATATTTTCCAGCCATTGTAAGAATGTATCTCATGGCCAATAATAATTCTATACTTACAATGTATTTGTCTTCATAATAGGTGCTACAGAGTATATACTTTTAGGCAGCCACCACCCTTGAACTCACTTGCTAGCAACCTAGTGAAGATATAAAGTGGATAGGAGGAAATTAAGAAGAGGAACAGATAAATACATGTAGCAGGATAATATACAAATAAAACTATAAAAAAGATAATATAATAACCAGCACAAGGTGATTTTCTGTTTCATGCAAATGTTTATATCCAGATTACTATTGAGAGGTCTTTATTAATTAACAGAATAGTTACTCCAAAGCCTCTGCTTGTTCTCATCCTTGGACAATTTTGGCAATTTAATTGCCAAGGAAGAAGCATATCTGCCTTAACACAAGGTAGCTGATGAAGAGCTGAAATAGAGTTTGGGGGAATTTAGAAACTACTTCCTCTTCAACTTCAATATTTGACACCCCAGACAGCCTCATGATTTACACCAATCTTGGTGTTGGCTGATTAACAGTTACATGGAAGTGAGGATTAGTTATCTACCTTATGATAGGTCTTAGGAGGGTCTTGGTTAACAGAACCTAGCCATTGCACATGAAAGGATGCAGAATGGAGGTGTCTGCTCCTGGTACAACACACAAGACCAAACCAAAAGATGAGTTGCAGAAGAGAGGGAAGTTTGCATGGATGGAAGGATATTAACTCAAATATTGGCAACTGAAAGGGAAATTATATAAGGGACATCCAAAGCGCAAACAGAGGATTGGGTCTCTTGTGCAATAAAAATTCAAAAGAAAAATGAGGTGGGGGTGTAGCACGATCATGATTTGCAGTCTACTCTGACTATGGCAGATGGGATGAGAGAATTAGGAACTGGATGTTATATGAGTAAGAGATTTCTGTGGTCAGACATGAGATCAACACAGTCTAGACAAGAAGGGAATACAAGAAATGTCAGATGGGGAGGAGGTGCTCTGTCTTTCCCCTAATTAAAGTGTTTTGGTGTGTACATGGGTATCTTGGTGGAAAGGAAGATAGGTAGTTGGATTTAATGAAAAAGCACCAGAACTGGCAAAGTTCTTCCAGTTCCTTACCTTTGACATTTTCAGAAGAGTTCTAGGAAGAATATGCTCATCTCTCATTACACACAGCCATAAAATGGCAAAATAACTAGGATAGAACTAGCCCAGAGAGTTCCAGGGAAAACCCTCAGTGACATGGATCAACTGTGCTCCTTTTGTGCTAGAAGTTAGTGAAAAAACAGTAACTAGCCTCAGACTGCCAGCATTTCATTGCCTTACCCTGCCCTGTAGGGGCTCTCTATTGCTTCCAGATATCCCTGGACATCATGAGAGTTCTAACTCATCCTCCAGTCTGTCTCAAAAATTTATACAAATGCTCTTTCTCCTAAATAAAATTTGCTGGTCTCCCAAACTGACATCTGGACATGAGCTCTTTCATACCAGCTCTTTTAAGGAAAAAAATATATATATCACCCGAAAACCTGAAATCAAGTAAGTATTTATGAAGTGAAGGTATAGAGAGACCTAGAGAGGAATCACAAGAAACTGCTCTTGCTCTCCCCACCTTACCAGGCATCTTTATTAGCCTCTTCCCACAGATGGGGCTCGGACCAAGAACCTGAGGTCGGCCACTGAAAGTCACAGGAAATTCCAAAAGCTGAATCAGAAACTACTTTAGTGTTTATATTTCCTCGATGATAGTACACTTATAAACAACTTTTGGCACCACCTAATCCCGTCTCATCATTTAACAAGGTTTCTAAGGACCATTTATTTAGAATTTTGCTAAAGAGATGGCCTCAAAATCTAGTAAAGAAAACTCCCTGGCAGAGCCACTACTTGCCTGTCCTTGGCCTTCGTAGAAAGTATAAAGATACCCCCATCTCCATCAAGGAAGCCCCATGATGCCACAGCTTGGTAATCCTTGAGTGTATTCTCCTAACAGACACAGGCCTGCACCAAAGCACAAGACTTGGCAAGCACAACATGAGCCAGATTTCAGCCCCACTTGTCAGGAGGCTTAAAGCACAAACTACACAACACTGCAAGGCAGCACTCCGTTTCCCAGATCCCAACCACTTGCACTACATCTCCGGATGACTCCTGCTGACCCACCCTTATCATCCTGGCTTTCTGGTTCTCAGATCCCAGGAGGGTTCTGACATTCTCACTTGGCCTGCTGATCACTGACCCCAACTCATGACCTCATCATGCAGAGGACTCATGCACTGCAGCTCCTTGTTCTGACCCTTGTCAACCAGCTCTGTTTCTGACTAGAGAAAATGCAGAGGCCAAAACAACCAATTATAGAAACTTATCAAGGGTGATTGGTGTCAGGAGCAGAGAGATCGTTTACACCATCTTTTAACTATTCTAAGCCCTAAGATCCCAGACTGCTTTAGAACATGAAAACAATCTATACTTCATGTCATGTAAGTAAAACACTCTTGCTTTTCTGATATCACACCTTTAGAAGGTGATCAGCTTTGCTGGCAGCTCCTGAGCTACAAAGGAATGTTCATGGCAAGAAGTTAGCCAATTCTACCCATTGAGAGCACTGACAACAGAGGACAGAAGGTCATCCACCCTTATTTCTCTTTTGGGAATGCTACCAAGAACTTAATGTGTAACTTACGAGTTAAAGCGCATAACTCGTGGAAAGTGTGAAAAGCCATATACAGTTTTATACTTGTGAGAGTCAAGAGGTAAACCCTAGTGAGCTAGTGTAAGGCTACCAGAGGGAAACCTTTTTACTTTTCAGTCACTGTTGATAGAAACAGGCTTAGATGGAGTTAGAGCCACTCCCTCCCCAGAAGATACTACATCTTTTCCAGCATTATCTTATTCTTTCCACCTGACAGACAGATTGAGAAAGGGGGGCAGGGCAGGCAGGCAGAGACACTGAAACTACAAAGGGGTTTGACACTGTAAATATTGAGGAAGGTTCTGTCAAACAAGTAAGTTTTCTACAGTTATCTGCAAAGACTCAAACACTGCCTTGTTAGAGGAAAACAAGACACTATTAAAAGCACCAACCCTAAAATCTTAGCATAAAACCAGGCACTAGAAACATTTTCCCAACCTCCTCCAAGCAGGTAGCACAACGCAGAATTTGTGCCAGCTAAAAACGTGACCTTTCCAATTCTGATTTAGTTGGCACTATTAGTGTGGAGTTCTCTGAACTCTGGCCAAATAGTTACCACCAAATGAATTCTTTTTTTCAGTTCTGTGACCTTGTTGTTAATGCACTCCTCCTCTCTCATATTTGACTTCACTCCAGCCCTTCCACGGCACCTCTGGCAAACGCTTTTGCAGTCTGCTCATCACTGTGTCTCTGGTTTTCTTCTCCTATGTCTTACAGGTCTTTACCATTGATACTGCAGTTATACCTATGTCTTGGATCTGCATAGGCACTCTGAATTTTTTTTTTTAAGGTTTTTCTTTCCAGTTAAGCAAGACTGTCAATTCTTCTCATTGCGGCTCTGGCCCGATGTGTCCATCAGACTTCAGAAGATTGTCGTTGGGATTCACACGATAACAGGGGTCCCTGGCCCATTAGGAACCAGGCTGCACAGCAGGAGGTAAGGTGAACAGCCTGAGCAGCATTAGATTCTCACAGAAGCACAAACCCTATCGTGAACTACGCATGCAAGGGATCTAGGTTGTGTACTCCTTATGAGACTCGAACAATAAATGTAATGTGCTTGAATCATCCCCAAAACATCCACACCCCCACCGTCTGTGGGAAAATCGTCTTCCAAGAAACTAATCCCTAGTGCCAAAAAGGTTGGGGACCACTGCACTATGATACTCAATTAAGGGGGACACCAGGGCCTTATAGCATTTAAGCAATCAAGCCTCCTATATAAGTACCAGGACATGGTATGACCCCAGAGTCCTGTCCTGTCTCTGAATCACAAAGTGGGTAGCAGCAACTGAAAGTGGAATTCCATTGTCCAGGTGCGGTGGCTCATGGCTGTAATCCCAGCACCATGGGAGACTGAGGCGGGCGGATCATGAGGTCAGGAGTTCAACACCAGCCTGACCAACATGGTGAAACCCCATCTCTACTAAAAATAGAAAAATTAGCTGGGCATGGTGGTGTGCACCTGTAATCCCAACTATAATCCCTCAGGAGGTTGAGGGAGGAGAATCGCTTGAACCTAGGAGGCGGAGGTTGCAGTGAGCAGAGATCACACCATTGCACTCCAGCCTGAGCAACAGAGCAAGACTCTGTCTCAAAAAAAACCAAACCAAAACGAAAAACAAAAAGAAAGTAGAATTCCATCAAAGCGTTTATTTGCTAGAGAAGACATTAACAACTGACACCTAGCTGGGTCATTATTTTCTCTAAAAAGTCTTCCTCACCCAATCTGCTTGAGCTAGAATAAACTCTTCTTTCATAATAACAACACTGTTCAGCTTAGACACTTTAGGGCTCATATTAATTGGGATTATACCCATGAAACTGGTTTGTAAATTACAGCATATCATACAAATGTTCTGGTCAGGATGGTGATTCTTATCTTATTGTGCTGACTATGGTAATTAATGTCTCCTGTGAAGCAGGAGGCCCATCTCCAATGAGTGTACAATGACTCTACATCAGGCTCAGTATTCTCCCATCTAGCATAACCCCTACTATAATAGTGAGCACGTTAATTGCTTAAATGGGTGACTCCTCCTGCAGCTTTTACTCCCAGCTTTTTGGCAAATTTCTGCTAGCTCCCTTCTCCTCCACTCCACCTCAGCAACACTTCAAAGGACATGCTGGGCCTTGTCCTCAGTTGGAATTGTTGCACCTGTGAAGTTTCAACTCCCCACATCCTGGATCTCCCCACATGCTCCTCTTCTTCCAGTTCTTACCACCTTATCCCATGTTACAATCTATTCATTATTCATTTTTTCAATAAAAATTGTATCACCTATATGACCACATTGAGTTCTCTGATTTATTTACTTCTCTTAAATTCCATTCCTAATACCCTCAAGCCTCAGTTTTTTTTTCTAACCAGTTCATATCCAATGCACTCTGGACACTTTCTTTCCAGCATTCTAGACACCCTTTCTTCAACCCACAGGAAGAGAATGAACAAAAGGAAGGAAGAACATCATATGTAGGGTAAGACGAAGAATGTGTCAGAGGCACAGAATGGAATTATTGCTGGGAGGCAACTGTCCCATCTAGAACTATATTTTTCAGCATCTCCTTCCCCTACTCCAACGTATTCAGACAAAGCCACACAACTATTTTTCACTCATATTCCAAATGATGTATTATTCTGAGCCAAGACAGCTAAGAAGCAGTCACACCCTCTTTTCTCTGCTTTCCTTCTTTAATCAGCTGGAAATTGATGTCCAAGGTGACCTTGGAAGCCTTATGGAGACAGTAGAGCCTCTGTCATTCAGGAACCAAATGACTACGTGGAGCAAAGTCTTCCATGCTGACCAAAAACACCCACGATGGGCTGATACACAAGTGAGGACAGAAATTCTATTGTTTACACCATTGAAATTTTACACACACATGTGACAGCACCCACTAATATCCTAACAAATTTAAAGGGTGAAAGGGAAGCTTAAAAACATTTATGAAGAGCATGTGTTACACATTAGTACCTTTTTCCTCTGTGATTTCATACAATTCTTACCACAGTCATGGGGAAATATATCCACTTTCCAGATGTGTATTAGGGAATATGGGTAGCTTTTTTATAAGATCACAACCAATTTCTGTTCAGATTTATTTTGGAGTCTTTAGAGATTTTATATAGAGCTAACACATTTGTAGTATTTTATACTCTGGAACTCATAATATTTCCCAAATATTTGAAAGAACAATTATGAATAGGGAGCATAAAACCCTTATTCAATAATTGGAAAAATATTTTAAGATACACTTTTATGGTACATTTTAAAATATGATTTCCAGTAGAGACTCATACTATCACTCTGAAACTAGGATCACTGTAGGAAATTCCTGTATGCATGTAGGAAATAACATCTTTCAGAATATACCTATGATCAATCACTAATCTATTCACAGATATAACAGGAAAGCTGATGGCTTGGCCAAAGGGGTCTTTAGTTCTGAGCCCAACACAGAAATTTCGAAAGAGAAGAGAGGGGGACTGACAGGTTTCTGTGACTGATCATGTAGAAAGGGTCTTGAAGGGAGGCCAAAAGGAATTCTCTGTACAGCCCAAGTTCATGGGTAGAGGAGAAAAATATATTCCACAGACAGAAAAGAAAAAAATTAGTTTATCTTTTCTGTTCCCAAAAGCTGTGTTCACAGGTGACTCCACATGAAGATGGAACATAGGGATGCCAGCACTCAGCTAGGGAGAGCCAGACCCCCCAGAAATTCCTATACAGGATGCAGAACTCTCAGGTGGGACTCATGAAGTTAGAAGCCCAAGAATGTGTGTATCCAGTCTAGGACTTGTCTCTTTCCTTCCATGTCTGTCTCCACTTCTTGATCTCCTTTGTAGGGTAATTTTCACAAGGAAATAAAGTTCTTGTCACTTCCTTATTGCATGAGAACTATTAGAAAAACACAAAACTGCATTGGAATAGGAATACTGAGAGCTCATTAAGTCTTAAAATGTATATCATTCCAATGTTGCCTTAGCCAAATAAGGTAATGCATGACCTTGTTCTCTGAGGAGGCTTACTAGTCATTGAAAGTACAAATGCAAATTTTACATGCCAAACATCTAATGTATATATAGATATACGAACATAAATGTACACACACTTAAGCAACCACAGTGTTGGAGAGACCTTTTAAGGCAGTGAGAGCTTTCCAAACTTCTTTTAATACCACAGTCCAGAGCAGAGAATAGACATTTTCCTTTGCAACCAAGGACACACAAGTACACCCTCACATAACCAAAAAAATTCAAGAAACAATACTTATGTTTGTCATGACATGTTTAAACATTAACTGCAGAACAGCACATAGCCCCCAAAGGTTGAGGATCACTAAGATAGAGTAATGTGTATAATGAATCGGTACCTTGGTTAAGTGGATTCCCCATCATAAGAGCAGGCTAATATATAAGTAAAACAATCACACAGCACTGATTCTCCTTCCTGTGTTCCTTGAAAAGAAACTACTCTCAGGCATAGCTGAACGCTGAATATAAGGGAATAAATTATAACTTATTAAAATTCCTATTTCAATAACTTCCAAAATTTTCAGTGTGTTATATGCATGCACAACTATTAAAATGTTACTGCTACAAAGTCTTCCTCACGCATTTTCTTTTATTTCAAGAGACACTAGCAAGAACATTCTTCATATCCACTGATCTATGAAACCATAGTTTTACCACGTGCTCTACCACCTCCTATCTTTTGAACAATTCAGCATTTCGTTATTTATAAAACTTTTCTAAGATCTACGAGATTTTTGACCTACAGTATACTCTTCATTGCAGTAAAGATTTTGCAGAAATAGTTTTCATAAACAGCATGCATCATAAATAATTGAAGTTTTAGGCTTTGCCTAGTGACTAAAAGACTCCCCAAACAAATGCAATTTCAAAACACTTAAATCTCAAGCAGTGCATATTCAATGCTTGACAGTACCCACGCCCTCATTAGTCTAAATAAAAAAATTGAAAACAGATTTAAAAGCATGCTATTTTTTACTAAAACTGTTAACTTTTTAAAATGGTTTAATATATGTGTTTTCAAATACGCTCAAAGAATGACATAATGGTAATTCCTGCATTAATGAAAAAAAGTAAATGGGAAGTCAAGTTTTTATTTTCTTCTTTGTGAATCTCCAGTTACCAATTTCATGCACTCAAGTCCTAACTCTAATACGCAGAAAAATGCAGAGGCAGCTGTGGACCAATTTCATAGGGAAATATTAAAGCTGAGAAAGCCCATGCAATTATTAGGATCAAGAGAAAAGCAAATTATGAAGCCTCAAATTTTGTATGTAAGCAGCAGAGAAGCAACCAGCAGTTGGTGTGTTTAATACAGAAAGCCAAAGTAACACTACATCTTTAATGTAATGACCTGACCTCTGCCTTAAGCACTCTAATGCAGAGCCAAAATCATACACACTTACCCTGCTCATGCTCTGCTCTGGCTCAACCATGTAATCTTTACATAATGTGTGTATTTATTTTTTTATTTGACAGGAGAACTTCATCTGTAAACTTTCTTGACTAAAATCAACTTGGCACCAACTCGTCAGTTAATTAACTGTTAACAGATTCTTCTAGATATGACTGTTACACTGATATTTTATCTTCCTGTTAATTAGTAATTATGCACTGGCAAGAAAAACAGTGCTTTTTTCCAATTATCCCAGAACTCAGTGATTATTTAAACTTGGCTAATTAGCATTAGAGGGCTGTACATCTTCTGGGCAAATTGTGTTTGATAATCCTTATTAAAATATACATGGTGGTTGTTGACTTGTAACAGGAAAAAAAAAAGTGGTAGTTCAAAGGGTATTAGATACCACGTGAGGCAAACGGGGGCCCATTAAAATTTCCCCAACTGCTCTAATGAGAATGCCGAGGGTCATTTCTGCCTAGTTTACCATCTGTTTGGTTTCTGGCATGCGGCTCTGGTGAGAAGGGAGTGTCCGGAAGCCCATTTGGCTTATCACAGTATAATCCAGGGGTCTGAAGCAATTTCAGTCATTTATAAAGTGGTACATTGAAGTCAGAAACTTATACATGCAGAATGAAAACTTAAGTGTAAAGATGATGCTACACCATGAAAATGGTCCTGATTTTTTTTTTAAACAGGCAGGCACTGCTTAAAAAGAAACTTTCAGAAACATTGTATATCAACTCTAGTAACTACTTTGGAACTCACCCAAAGGTTGTGAGATTGAAAAATAACTACTTTTTAATAGCTAGGCTCTATCACCTGGAGCACACATTAAAAAAGTTGCATTGAGGTAGGCAGTGGCTTGCTAGACAGCATAAAGAAAGCAATTACCATAAAAGAAAAAAATGATAAATTAGAATTGATCAAAATAAACTACTCAACTTAAGGCAACATGGAGAAAACAGAATAGGCAAGCCATGAATGGGAAAATATATTCACAAAACATGTATCTGATAGAGGACTGATACACAGGATATATTACAAACTACTATTACTCAATAATAAAAAGACAACTCAATTTTTTTAAATGGCTGTAAGATTTGAACAGACCCTTGACAAAAGTGGCCATTAAGCACAGGATAAAGTGCTCAGTATCAATAGTCATCTGGGAAATGCAAATTAAAACCACAGTGAGATAACACTACACACCTACCAACATGGCTAAAATTAGAAACACTGACACCACCGAATGCTGAAGACACAGAGCAATTGCAACTCTAATGCTATGTTGGTGAAAGTGTTAAAAGGTACACCATTTTGAAAAAGAAGTCTGGTAGTTTCTCACAAAACAAAACCCGGCAACGCCACTACTAGGTATTTGCCCAATAAAAGTGAAAATACATATTCACAAAAAGACTTGTACAAGAATGTTCATAGCAGCTGTATGCATAATACCCAAAACTACTAACAACTCAGGTGTCCAATAGCAGGAGGATGGAAGAACAAACATAAACATACTACTCAACAATAAAAAAGAACAAACTACTGAGTGAAAGAAGTTGGCCAAAAAAGTACATACTGAATGGCTGCATTTACATAAAGTTCTAGAAAAGGCAAAACGAATCTATGGTTAAATAAAATCAAAACAGAGATTGCCTCTGGATAGTGGGGTGAGAGGTGACAGAGGAGAGATACGAGGGAACTTCTAAGATTAGGGTAATGATAGGGAAGGGCTGGGGTTACACAGGTGTGTACATTTATTAAGTCTCACCTCATGTATCCTTAAGATGTGTGCATATCGTTGTATACAAACTTTACAAACATGGTATTTGCTGTAAAATTCTTTCAATTTTGATGTACGTTTGAAATTTTTCATAATAAAGTGTTGAACAGTAGACTGATATGACTTCAATTAAATACATATTAAATTACTGTATTAGTCTGTTCTCATGCTGCTAATAAAGACATACCTGAGATTGCGTAATTTTTAAAGAGGTTTAATGGACTTACACTGGCACATGGCTGGGGAGGCCTCACAATCATGGCAGAAGGTGAAGGAGGGGCAAAGGTATGTCTTACACAGCAGCAGGCAAGAAAGCTTGTGTAGGGGAACTCCCCTTTATAAAACCATCAGATCTCATGAGACCTATTCCCTATCACAAGAACAGCATAGAAAAAAAAAACCCATCTCCATGATTAAATTACCTCCCACTGGGTCCTTCCCACAACACGTGGGGATTATTACAATTCAAGGTGAGATTTGGGTGGAGACATAGAGCCAAACCATATCAATTACTTTTAAAAATAAAATCAGTTCATTAGCTGAGTGTCAACACACAATATAAAACCATGCAAATATAACTGTTGAAACAGCAATTTTTTTCACCAAAGTTGACAGCATTCCTTTCACCAATTCACTTGGTGACATCAGCTTTGGACATAGGAGAGTAGGTGCTACTGCTTGTGTGTTCGTCTTCTGTGCTTCTACCAGTGTGCTTACCTGGTGTGTGCTCACATGTGTATTTATGTGGTGTGTGCCCCTACGTTTATTTATTCCATTTGAACCTGTTATTCTCCTAATATTACTTCATTAAACATTAAACTGATGAAAAATGAATATTCCTAAGAAGAGAGTTGTTTATATAAAAAACTAGCTGGAATGTTTTGGAAAGACTTGACAAAAATAAGCTAAAGAAATCTTATTTTAAAATTATGGTGGAAAAGGCACCTGTTAAAGATTGCAAAATAAAAGCCATAAGGATCTAGAATTCTGCACACAGACTCATTAACAAGTCTGGTTCATTTTCTTGCTCCACTTTAAAGAAACCAAAACCGGAAACGTGGCTTATGAAACAAAATCCTAGTGAAACTCCAATCCGTGGATCCATATTTAAAGAACAATTCTCGAATAACATCTGAAAACTGGCAAATTTATGACCCGGCCATTCTATTTAATATCAAGACCCACATAAGTACTTCCAGTCACTCTCTCCCTAGCCTACTTCCTCCTATTGATCACTTTTAACAAACTAATTAAAACTACAGTTTAATTAGTTATTCATAGAAAATAACAATGAGCATGTCTAACCAATTTATTTTAACTGACTCAATGCTAGTACTGGCCATGTCAAATAACAGTTTCTTAAGTACGTGAGTGTGGATATGGTTGCGTAGGTATTTGAGGAAGGAAGGTAAATTTCTAAACTCTCTTTATTTCAATTATGCAGTAATCATTTTGTCCTACCATTAAATATTATATAAAAATATTATTTTAATGACAGTACACTAGTCCTTGCTCTTAATATGATAACTTATTTAATCATTTCCCTAGTATTGGGCATTTAGAAATTTTTCAAAATTTTCCTATCATAGTGTTTTGATGAACAGTGATATACAAACTGTTTGTATTTCCATTTATAAAAATTTATAAAAGATTCCCAAAAGCAAAATAACTTACATTAACATTTTTAATGGCTCTGTTTATACAATGTCAAATTGCTTTCTAGATAACTAAACCAATATACAGCAAAATCAACAATAAAATCTATTTTTTAGCACTGGTGCCAGTACTGAGTGTGCATAATTGTAAACATCTTTGCCAAAGTTCAATAGAGGTGTCTCATACTGTTGTAATTAAGCATTTTTATTAGTAGTAAGTTGAATATTTTGCTCACATATATTGAACATTTGTATTTCTTTGTAAATGCTCTGAGTTTTTGAGCCTTTTCTATTAGGAAATTTGTTGTTTAAAAGCGAAAGGCCCCTTTAAAGCTAGGGCAAAATGTTTGTTCATCCTTTTAATTTTTAAAGATTAGCATTTTTAAATTACACAAGCAATTCTTCTTCGCTGTCAGAAAATTAGAAAGTAGAGAAGAAAAGTATTATATGTTTTAAGATTAAGCCATCCTTATAGTCCAGGGATTTAAATAAATCAACTCAGTCATGATGGATTATTCTTTAAAACAGTGCTTCCCAAACTGTCCCATACAAAACTAGTTCTAAAACAGATAGACCACTAGCCAGACTAATAAAGAAGAAAAGAGAGAAGAATCGAATAAACGCAATAAAAAATGATAAAGGGGATATCACCACCAATCACACAGAAATACAAACTACTGTCAGAGAATACTATAAACACCTCTACTTAAATAAACTAGAAAATCTAGGAGAAACTGACAAATTCCTAGACACATACACCCTCCCAAGTCTAAACCAGGAAGAAGTAGAATCCCTGAATAAACCAAAAACAAGTACTGAAATTGAGGCAATAATTAATAGCCTACCAACCAAAAAAAGCCCAGGAGCAGACGGATTCACAGCCAAACTCTACCAGAGGTACAGTGAGGAACTGGTGCCATTCCTTCTGAAACTATTCCGAACAATAGAAAATGAAGGACTCCTCCCTAACTCATTTTATGAGGCCAGCATCATCCTGATACCAAAGCCTGGAAGAGACACAACAAAAAAAGAAAATTTCGGGCCAATATTCCTCATGAACATCGATGCAAAAATTCTCAATAAAATACTGGCAAACCAAATCCAGCAGCACATCAAAAAGCTTATCCACTATGATCAAGTGGGCTTCATCCCTGGGATGCAAGGCTGGTTCAACATACGCAAATTAATAAATGTAATCCATCACATAAACAGAACAAATGACAAAAACCACATGTTTATCTCAATAGATGCAGAAAAGGCCTTTGACAAAATTCAACACCCTTGATGCTAAAAACTCTCAATAAACTGGGTATTGATGGAACATATCTCAAAAAAATAAGAGCTATTTATGACAAACCCACAACCAATATCACACTGAATAGGCAAAAACTGGAAGCATTCACTTTGAAAACCAGAACAAGGCAAGGATGCCCTCTGTCATCACTCCTATTCAACACAGTACTGGAAGTTCTGGCCAGGGCAATCAGGCAAAAGAAAGAAATAAAAGGCATTCAAATAGAAAGAGAGGAAGTCAAATTGTCTCTGTTTGTAGATAACATGATTGTATATTTAGAAAACCCCATCGTCTCAGCCCAAAATCTCAAGCTGATTAGCAACTTCAGCAAAGTCTCAGGATACAAAATCAATGTGCAATAATCACAAGCATTTCTATAAACCAGTAACAGACAAACAGAGAGCCAAACCATGAGTGAACTCCCATTCACAATTGCTACTAAGAGAATAAAATACCTAGGAATACAACTTAGAAGGTATGCGAAGGACCTCTTCAGGGAGAAATACAAACCCCTGCTCAACGAAATGAGAGAGGACACAAACAAATGGAATAACACTCCATGCTCATGTATAGGAAGAATCAATATCATGAAAATGGCCATACTGCCCAAAGTAATTTATAGATTCGATGCCATCCTCAACAAGCTACCACTGACTTTCTTCACAGAATTGGAAATAAACTACTTTAAAGTTCATATGGATCAAAAACAAGAGCCCACATAGCCAAGACAATCCTGGGTAAGAAAAACAAAGCTGGAGGCATCATGCTACCTGACTTCAAACTATACTACAAGGTTATAGTAACCAAAACAACATGGTACTGGTCCAAAACAGACATATAGACCAATGGAACATAACAGAGGCCTCAGAAGTAACACCACACATCTACAACCATCTGATCTTTGATGAGCCTGACACAAACAAGCAACGGGGAAAATATTCCCTATTTAATAAATGCTGTTGGGAAAACTGGCTAGCCACATGCAGAAAACTGAAACTGGACCCCTTCCTTACACCTTATATAAAAATCAACTCCAGATGGATAAAAAACTTAAATGTAAGACCTAGGACCATAAAAATCCTAGAAGAAAACCTGAGCAATACCATTCAGGATGTAGGCATGGGCAAAGATGTAAACAGATGTTCTTTGGGGTGAAAAAAGAACTCCATGTTAACATAAATTTTTGAAAGAATGCTTATCATATGGTATTCTTAAGAATTCACACTGTGCGTACTGTTACAACTCAACAACAAAAAGACTGACAGCCTAATTTAAAAATTGGCAAAAGACTTGAATGGACATCTCTCCAAAGATATACAATGGCCAGTAAGCACATGAAAATATACTCAGTGTCATTAATCATTAGGGAATTGAAAATCAAACCACAATGAGATACCACTTCACGTCTATGAAGTTGGCTATAAATAAGTAAAACAAAAAAAAGCAAATGTTGGGAAGGATGTGGAGAAACTGAACCTCTCATACATTGCTAGTGAGAATGTAAAATGGTGCAGTTGCTACATGAAGCAGTTTGGCAGTTCCTCAAAAAATTAAAAGAATTACCACAAGACCTAGCAATTCTGCACCCAGGTATATACTCAAGAAAATTTCAAACAGATGTTCACACAAAAACGTGTACACAAAGATTCATGGCAACATTATTTATAATAGCCAAAAGTGGAAACAATCCAAATTTCCATCAATAGATTGAATGGATATAAAATATGGAATAGCCATACTATGGAATATTATTAAGTCACAATAAGAATGAAGTACTAACACGTGCTTCAATATGGATAAACTTGGAAAACATGTAAGTGAAAGAAGCTAGTCACAAAAGGTGACATGTCGTATGTTTCCATTTATAGGAAATGTCCAGAATAGGCAAATCCAGAGACAGAAAGAAGACTAGTGGTTGCCTGGGGATGAGAAGTGGGGTAATTTGGGACTGACTGCTAATAGATACAGGATTTTTTTTCTGTAGTGGTAAAAATCTTTTCAAATTAGTGGTGATGGTTGCATAATATGGTGAATATACTAAGAATCACTGAATTGTATACAAAATGCTAAATTTTATGTATGTGATTTGTGTCTCAAAAGAAAAACACATTACTGTTTAACTTTGTTTAACCAGAATATTCCAAGCTTTTTTATATTGCAATACTCTTTTTCCATGTGAGACTTATTAATACATCATGCAGCACTAATGTTTGCAACAGCACAGTGTGGGGAAAGCTGGCTATTAACACAACATTTTAAAATTCATTCTAAGATATGGCTGACATCAGCTCCTTGCTGAAAAAGGGATAATAAGAAGAAAGAAACAGAGAGGCTAGGGATAAACTTCATCAGCCTCATAATTACTCTAGATCTGGTCGTTTGTCCCACTCTCTAGTAAAAGAAAGCCAAATCCCAGTTAAGTTCTTCTCTTCTTAGTAACAGATTTCTCTGTTTTTGTTATTATTGAAGTGCTATCAAATCATGTAAGTTAAAAGTCAGGTTAAAAAAGAATCTTCTCATAATCAAATAATTATCTTTAAAAGAAAACTATTAAAGCAAAACATCTTCCCAGAATATGATCTTTGATAACTATATTTATTTTACTTTTAATTTGCTATTTACAAGAGTTCAAGTGGAGAGGAACTTTTCCGAAAGAGAACCAGAAATAACATAATTAACTTGATAATAACAACAACATGGTTCTGATGTATGAAAACATGTAGGAAGAAAAGCAGGAGAAGAGCTCAAACTGAATTTTTACCAAAATATTAACAATTTTGCTATTCTGCTTTCCAAAATGGCAACTCCCACACTAACAAGTATCTTTCCATTCAGACATTCAGAGTCCCGAAAACAGTAATTTAGTTGTGTGCTTGCCTCAGAGAACAGCCTACATGTCTATTATGCTAAATGCAAAACTCAGCATCAGAGGGTTGAAAACAAACTACAAAACAGAAGACAAAAGTGGAAACAGAACTCGCACTTGGTGAAGTGTCTTTATTGGACTCCTACATCTACTTTCAAATTCGTATGTTGCATCAAGAACTATTTTCCAGGACATGCCAAGAATTCACTCTCACTGCTTTAAAAAATATCTCAATGATAATTATCAGAATCATATCTAGGAAGTAATAACATTATAAAATTATTTTAAGATTTTCTTGGATTTAACTGCCAGGAAAAGTCAACTTTATCCAAGAGTATTTATGAGTCAATGAGTGTGAACATGCAACTCATTCATCATTATCTGGAAACCCCCAAAAAAGGGCTGGAAAACCTCAAACCTCAAGAGTAAACCACACTACAAATAAAATGACTGCGAGGTCAGAGTCAACCTTTGAAGTTTATTCCCTGAAGCATATACTTCAATCCTGTCTCCTGTTAAAATGAACAGTCTGGCATACTCAGAAAAATGCCACTCTCCTTAGAAAACAGCATCTCTTATCAGCAAAGGCCCATGATTCCTAAGTGGTTTTTTTTTCTCAATTCATATTTAAGAAAGAGAGAGAAAAGTATTCCTGATTCTGTTTTTACCTGGTGAGGGATAAGGCTTCATTTACGGAAACTTATGTTCCAGAATTCTTAAACTTTGGCACATGAGAAAGTATCCCATGTAATGACCTCCTGCTGTGTTCCTGTTCATTCTCTCTCAGTCATCAGAGCAAATGTCTGCTTTAATAACAGAAATAAAGTTACGCTTTGCCAAGACAGAAGAAACATCTCAGAAATACATTTTTAGCACTAACAGGCAAAATTATTAACAATATTTTCAGAAATCATAACTTATAAAGCTGAGTGGCAACTTCTATCAGAATCTGCTCAAAAGTGTACATTTCCTGACTTTTTTTGTTTTTGATATGATTATATGTTTCCTATATATGATTTATATACATATCAATTTTCTATATGATTCTGAGCATATTCATTTGAACAGATACAAGGAAGAGAAAGGAACTAGAAGAACTGCTCTTCCCTAGGGATACATTTTTAAAGTATCTACAATGCTTTCTGAGTACATATCTTTTTTTATTTTTTTTTTAAGTTCCCGGATACATGTGCAGAATGTGCAGGTTTGTTACATAGGTATATATGTGTCACAGTGGTTTGCTGCACCTATCAACCCATCATCTAGGTTTTAAGCTCCACGTACATTAGCTATTTGTCCTAATGCTCTCCCTACCTTCACTCCCCACCCCCGACAGTCCCCAGGTGTGTGTTGTTCCCCTCCCTGTGTCCATGTGTTCTCATTTGTTCAACTCCCACTTATGAGTGAGAACATTCAGTGTTTGTTTTTCTATTCCTGTGTTAGTTTGCTGAGGATGATGACTTCCAGCTCCATCCATGTCTCTGCAAAGGACATGATCTCATTCCTTTTTATGGCTGCACAGTATTCCATGGTGTATATGTGCCATATTTTCTTTATCTAGTCTATCACTGATGGGCACTTGGGCTGGTTCCATGTCTTTGGTATTGTAAATAGTGCTGCAATAAACATAGGTGTTCATGTGTCTTCATAGTAGAATGATTTATATCCCTTTGGGTATATATCCAGTAATGGGATTGCTGGGTCAAATGGTATTTCTGGTTCCAGATCCTTGGGGAATCGCCACACTGTCTTCCACAATGGTTGAACTAACTTACATTCCCACCGACAGTGTAAAAGCATTCCTATTTCTCCACAGCCATACCAGCATCTACTATTTCTTGACTTTACGTATCTTATCAGGACTAAATTCCTGTATCTATGATCTGTGAAGTGTCCAGAGAAAACTGACATGAAAATTTTACTAAGGAGTTAGGAAATGGATGAGTCTCATGTGGAATGTGTGTTTTTGTTTGCCTAAAGGAAACAAGTGACTTACTTTTTAACAAACACTTATCATTTTCAATTTTATGAGAAATTATATGAGAAAGGTGCTAAAGTTAAAGAAAGGGATTGAGTCTTCATACAAGGGAATCTTCCTTAATCATTTCAATTGACATAATATCAGAATATATTCCCAAGAAATTGTAGGCTTATCATTTCTGGAAAGAAGATTAAATAAAAACTGGAAAGAGATGAAATAAGAACTTAATAATGTATCATTAAGACACCAACATGCTGTAAGATACGAGGCTGGACTGGGCAATCCCTTGAAGTTCTTTTTTTTTATTTTTATTTTTTTTTTTTTTTTGAGACAGAGTCTTGCTTTGTCACCCAGGCTGGAGTGCAGTGGTGCAATCTCTGCTTACTGCAACCTCTGCCTCCCGGGTTCAAGTGATTCTCCTGTCTCAGTCTCCTGGGTAGCTGAGACTACAGACATGTGCCACCACACTTGGCTAATTTTTATATTGTTAGTAGAGACAGGGTTTCACCGTATTGGCCAGGCTAGTCTCGAACTCCTGACCTCGAGTGTTCCACCCACTTCACCCTCCCAAAGTGCTGGGATTACAGGGGTGAGCCACTGCTTCCTGCCCTCTATTTTCTTAATTCTATAGAAGATACTTAATCACTGTCCTACCTGCAAATATTGGTGTCTGCCACCACCAGGAGAGAAATGGACAAAGTGGTAGCCAGGATGATCAATTTCCCCACGATCTCTTTTCATAAGATTAACACATATTTGTATAGTTTTAAACGCATGTATAGATGTGTACACATATATAGACATATGTAGATTTAAAAATATCCTCAAACTTAAAGACAGTAATATTCTCCTCCCCACCCGCCACCCCACCTGGCCCAGTCTATACACAAACACTTGTGCAGACACATGCATTTACTAACGGCAGCTCAAATACCTTACGAATCCTCGAAGATTGTTATTGGTTTATCCATTCAGTAAATATTTATTGAGCACTTGTAATGTGCCATAGGAGTGAAGATGACTAGATTATCTCTTTGTCTTCAAAGAGGCTTAAAGGTTTTTAAACAAGCAAATTTGGTAGCTTGTTAGAGGTGACTGGTGGAGGTCCCAGAAGACGGAGACGCACAGAGGAGGGGGTGGAGAATTCCGCGGAGGTAGCGGGAAGGGAGGAGCAAGGGGGAAGGGTTCTAAAGTTTTAATAGAGGAGGTAAGTACGGAAGTATGCCCTAAAAGATGGCAGAGAGTTTGCCCCGGAGACAGCGCCAGAAAGAATTCCAAGAGCCACAAACAAGGGCCGTAGAGGTTTAAAACAGCTGGAATTTTGAAGCTGTGTGTGGGTTATTTTAATTGGTGCAAGGGGGTATATGTGCGTATGTGGTGGGAGTAGGCGTCTGGAAAAGAGGCTGAGAAGAGGTGTGGGAAAGGACAGCGGGTTAGAGCAGAGAGGGCCTTTTCTCAGTCACGGTTCTTTGGGTGATAATAAAAATCAAGACAAGCTGGCTTGGGCTGCAAGGGGAGTTTAATGAGAGGCTGCAGGGCTCAGTCTGAATTAGAGCTCCGCAACTCCCTAAGCAAGTATAACCGCGAGCAAGTTACTTAACGCTTTTGTGCCTTGGGTTCTTTGTCCATAAAATAAGCAAAATTATAGTAGAATTTTTTTTTTAGGATCAAAAGAGTTAATACCTGCAACACACCTAGCAGATAGCAAGTGCTTGATAATGTTAACTATGTTTATTGTTTCTTAGAACCCCCAAATATCTGAGCCTGATGAAAAGTAAGCCTAAAATAGGAGCCTGGAAAGCTCTGGTACCTCAGGCAGCATTCTGACTCTCTCTCTTCTCTCTCTGCTCATGATTCCTCAGAGCCATTATAGAGCATGGCTGCCCATAGCTCCTGAATGTTTACTTGTTCCTTGGATTAAACTCATGAAGAGTTGGACTGGAATTGACATGTCTCAATTCCTAACTCCCGTGCTAGTATATTTGACGTAGCTTGGCTTTTGTACCTCATGGTTTAAACTAAGGCCAAAACGTCAGGGTAAAAGCATGATACAGTGGCGTATCTCTCCTGAGTGGCAGAAAAGGAGGGCAGAGGAGAAATCTATCTTGATTTCTAAGCATAACTATTTTCACATCTGAGCCACAGAACAGGCTAAGCAATTTCAATCTTTAGAGGTTTTGAGCCACGGATGAATATCTAAGGAATGTGGTGATCCTATTGCTTTGTGTCCTCCTTAAACTTTTTTTTTCCTACTTACACAGCCCTAATTCCTTTTAAGAATCTGGTAACTGCCAAATATCCATCCACTAAACAACATAAGACATATCCATACAATGGAATATTATTCATCTATAAAAAGAAATGAAGTAGTGATATATGTTATGCCAGGATAAACCTTGAAAACATATTAAGTAAAAAAAGCCAGGCACAGCCAGGCGCGGTGGCTCATGCCTGTAATCCCAACACCCTGGGAGGCCGAGGCGGTCAGATCATGAGGTCAGGAGACTGAGACCATCCTGGCCAACGTGGTGAAACCCCGTCTCTACTAAAAATACAAAAATTAGCTGGGCATGGTGGTGCACACCTGTAGTCCCAGCTACTCGGGAGGCTGAGGCAGGAGAACTGCTTGAACCCAGGAGATGGAGGTTGCAAGAAGTTGAGATGATGTGCCACTGCACTCCAACCTGGGCAACAAAATCAAGGCTCTGAAAAAAAAAAAAAGCCAGGCACAAAAAGCTACATGTTATATGGTTCCACTTAAATGAAATGTCCAGAATCAGCAAATCCATAGAGACAGAAAGCAGATTAGTGGTGGCCTAGGAGCTGAGGGGAGAAGAGAATGGAGAGTGACTGCTAATGGGTACAGGGCTTCTTTTGGAGGTGATATTGGCTTTCTGGAATTAGTGGTGGTAGTTGTACAATCTTGTGAATATACTGCAAATCACTGAAATGTAGCCTTTAAAATGGTAAATTTTATACTATGTAAATTATAGCTTTAAAAGAATATCTGAGAATTGGATATGATGCCAGAAAGCCTGTTTTTTCCTTTTTTTAAAAAAAAATTATTTTTTTTTAAATTTTAAGTTCTGGGATACATGCGCAGAACATGCGGATTTGTTACATAGGTATACATGTGCCATAGTGGTTTGCTGCACCTGTCAACCTATCATTTAGGTTTTACGCTCCGCATGCATTAGGTATTTGTATTAATGCTATCCTTCCCCTTGCCCCCTTACCCCCACAACAGGCCCCGGTGTGTGATGTTCCTCTCCCTGTGTCCATGTGTTCTCATTGTTCAATTCCCACTGATGAGTGAGAACATGAGGTGAACACCTGGTTTATCCTCACACTTACACTATCTCCTGCAATAGTCATCACTGGCCTTCCCAAGCATTGTTTCCTTACCTATACACGGGGGGTGGCGCTGAGCCAGGCTCTAGGGGAGGTCCATTCCGGCTTTAAATTCTGTGGGTAAGAAACTGAGTGCAGCTCCCCAAAATTAAAGTGAACTTCTCAAACCTCTGTCACTGGAACAATCTTCTCATTCTATTGCCCTTCTCAAAAAAAGGTTTCTTACTTCATTCCAAGTCTTTAAATACCTATTTTGAGCATATAATATATACTAGGTATTTGAACTGATAATCTCATTTAATCCATCCAACAACTTTATGAACTGGGCACCATGGTTATTCTTGGTTTACAAATGCAGACATGGAGGTAAGTATGTTGCCCAAGTTAGCAAGAAACAGGGCTGGGCATGGAACCTGAGCTTCCTAACTCCAGAGTTCATGTACTGAGCCACTGCGTTGAACTGACTTTCTCTACTAATTGCTCCACTTTGGCTCAAATCTCGTGCCCTTGAATATCTACTTTAACAATTTATTGGTTAATTAATTCAGTAGCTTTATATTTGTCATGCTCACTATTTTAGTAAGTGATTATTTTCAAGTTAGCTATTTGGAAGTTGGGAAATATCCCTGAATTATTTATCATATGTCAAATATAAACTAGATAAAACTATTTCTTAATGAAAGTAAGAATGGAATACGCAAATGGAATGAATAAAGACCAAATGTAAGTTAATATCCTGTTAAAAGGAGAAATTAATGGCAATTTCATCTCTTGTCAGCTCTGCTCTTTGTACCATTGGCTAGAGTAATTTGTTTAATTAATCTGAAGTCTTCTTGTTAATTACAGATCATTTACCATACCCAATAAAAGATCATGCCTTTGAATTCCTCAAGTATGCTTAAATTGCATTTACTGTTGTGTTTCTTTGTAAAGAGGCAGACAAAATAAATTTAGCCAGGTTATTCTAAGTAAAGTATTAGCTTAATTTAGGCTAGTAAATAAGTACCACTACTTATACAATACTCTAATGAAATTGTGAATGGCTGTCCCTCTTCATGAATATTAAGCCCTAAATATGTTCATGCATTCATAATGTACATCTCATAGTCACACAGACAGGACACCTAAGATTCAACTGCTGCTAATGCCCTGGGGAGTAAGGGTCTTGGCGATAATTAGCAAATTTGTAATAGGTTCTACTTAATGTGAAGGATAATGAAAAGTTAGCATATATAGACCCTGTATTTCTATGTTCAGTGAAAAATAAAACAAAATGGTAAAAACTTCATCCTGGCAATGAAACATTAACATAAATCTAAAATTACTAATGAAGTATAATTTTTATTAACTAGTGACCAATATAAGATTTACTAAAGTTTGAAGATTTTCTTAAAATATTTACATAATTCACTCTGGAGGCTGAGGCAGGAGAATTGCTTGAACCTGGGAGGTGGAGGTGGTAGTGAGCTGAGATTGCGCCACTGCACTCCAGCCTGGGTAACAAAGCAAGACTTCATCTCAAAAACAAACAATATATATTGAATATATATAAAATACATATTTAAATAATTCATTTTGTAATTATACTCCTATCTACCTAAAGTGTCAAATCACATTGAAAATAATCTGCTAATTAAGTTAAAAATTTCCAATACTATGTATTAAAGATAGTGTTGAAAATACTAGTTTTATGTTACTTGCTTAATCTCTATTAAAAATATGACATGAAAAACTGAATGTTTAAGAGAAAAAAATTACAAAGAAAAAATTCCTACACCTGTTCACTACATTCCCCCCAAACTTGGATTTAATCAAATTTTGTCACTTTAAGCTTTTTTTTTTTTTTTTTTTTTGAGACAGAGTCTTGCACTGTCACCCAGGCTGGAGTGCAATGGCATGATCTCAGCTCACTGCAACCTCCACCTCCCGGGTTCAAGCGATTCTCCTGCCTCAGCCTCCCGAGTACCTGGGATTACAGGTGCCTGCCACCATGCCTGGCTAATGTTTTTTATTTTTAGTACAGATGGGGTTTGACTATGTTGGCCAGGCTTGTCTTGAACTCCTGACCTTGTGATCTGACCCCCTTGGCCTCCCAAAGTGCTGGGATTACAGGCATGACCCACTGCGCCCAGCCTTTTAAGCATTTTTTAACTTAAATGATTGTATCTAGAATTCCTAATTATTACAAAGAAATGAAACACATAGAAAATTACAAGAGTTTAAGTAAAAAAGTGTTATAGTGGCTGATGTATTAGCTGAGCAAGATTATCTAGGAAGTACAAAGACCTTAATTTATGGAAGGTCTAACAACTTGAAATTTGGCTGCATTCATTAAACCTGCAAACCTGATTCTCAGGTTTCAGAGCCAGAATATCAAAAATTGGGTAAAATCTCTATCTTTTATAACCAGAATTCTAAATCTTGAGTAAATGCATTTCAGCCCTGGAAAAGGAACAATTTTGTATGAAAGGATATTCAAATAACCCTTCATTGAGCGACCACAATGAGCCTTGAAGATTTACATGATTGAGCTGGAATTCAAAGTCAAAGACAAGAGAGAAGCATTTTTTTTCTCTGGGATGCACAAAGAGATATCCATAATTAAACAGCACACTTCCCAAGGGCAGCATGTTTCCTTATATTGACAAGTAAAATGAGGTATTTCAAATCAGGCATTGCTGGATTACAGTCATCTTTTGCATAGCTATTGTCTTAACGTATTTCTGGCTATTAGGCATTTGTCTATTTTTGGTCAGTAAGGCATGCATGCTAAAGAATTCTGGCTTTGCATAAAAAGCTGTAGTAATGTTAGTGGAATTACATTTCTACAGCAATATCTTAAGTATAATTATGGACATTTTGGCTAGTCATACACACATTTTACATTCAAAGAAGAGTAGCTGTAACTTTAGTGTAATTAGTACAATTAAAATAACTACTACAAGTAGGAAAAAAACTTTCAGAAGTACCTATTTAGACTTACTAAATGCTTTACTTTGCCTTATTTGTCACAGCTAGTTAAACATATTGCACATTAATCCTATGATATGTTGGGGAAATGTCAAATAAACCACATTTGCTTAACATTCCATCAAAAAAGTCAGAGACTAATGATAGAATATGTATTCTATAACTCTTTTGTTCTAGGTCAAAAAGTGCCACATTACTTTAGCCTGATCCTACCATAACTACTAACTACCAAAAAGCAGCAATATTTAGAAATTATACCTTCTATAATTTTCCTCTACTTTCCTACCTGCACCCTGATCAAATTAAATGTTTAATTTGGTTTTTAACTTGTAAAGAATATGTTAAACTTAGATCAAATACCCCAAAAATTAATGTGCTTTTTTTCAAAAGTGACCATTTTATTTAAAAAGACATTTTACCTCCTGCTTTCCATTCTAAACATTATTCATGAAAATTAACTTGTTATATAATATCCAAGCATATTATTAAATTTTATTTTTAAAGTTATTTACTACTGTCAAATACACATAAAATTATTTGGATATTATCAGAACTTAATAAAATATCTCACCTATCTATACATCCATATAAAACACATGTCCTATAAAAATGCAAAGGATCTAGTGTAAGACCTGAGCTATGGAAGTCACTGATGGGCTCTGCCCAAGCTCAGAAGCCTCTTTGGACCATTAAACCAATGATACAGGGTTGGCTGTGAGGGGAAGGCTAGGTGCAGTTTAGGCTAATCAAAATACATTTTTTTATAGTCTTTTTTAAAATTTTATTATTATTATACTTTAAGTTTTAGGGTACATGTGCACAACAGGCAGGTTTGTTACATATGTATACATGTGCCATGTTGGTGTGCTGCACCCATTAACTCCTCATTTAGCATTAGGTATATCTCCTAATGCTGTCCCTCCCCCCTTCCCCTACCCCACAACAGTCCCTGGTGTGTGATGTTCCCCTTCCTGTGTCCATGTGTTCTCATTGTTCAATTCCCACCTATGAGTGAGAACATGCGGTGTTTGGTTTTTTGTCCTTGCGATAGTTTACTGAGAATGATGATTTCCAGTTTCATCCATGTCCCTACAAAGGACATGAACTCATCATTTTTCATGGCTGCATAGTATTCCATGGTGTATATGTGCCACATTTTCTTAATCCCGTCTATCGTTGTTGGACATTTGGGTTGGTTCCAAGTCTTTGCTATTGTGAATAGTGCCACAATAAACATACGTGTGCATGTGTCTTTATAGCAGCATGATTTATAGTCCTTTGCGTATATACCCAGTAATGGGATGGCTGGGTCAAATGGTATTTCTAGTTCTAGATCCCTGAGGAATCGCCACACTGACTTCCACAATGGTTGAACTAGTTTACAGTCCCACCAACAGTGTAAAAGTGTTCCTATTTCTCCACATCCTCTCCGGCACCTGTTGTTTCCTGACTTTTTAATGATTGCCATTCTAACTGGTGTGAGATGGTATCTCACTGTGGTTTTGATTTGCATTTCTCTGATGGCCAGTGATGATGAGCATCAAAATACATTTTAATTCAAGTACAAATCGACTTTTTACAGCTTTCAAAGTTACCACAGGAAATGTCTTGAAGACCAGGTTTCTTAAATAATTTGTAACAATTTTATTCTTACTTTGTTTCTCTTACTAGCTAAAATCTGAGGCAATATGATACATGCATTTTATATGTTCTTTCAAAATGTGCTTACAACACAGTTATGATCTTTAATGATTTTCCTTATGTAAAGCCCCTGCACTAACAAATGATAGTTCCTTAATTCAGCCAAGTCTCCTCAAATCATCTCAACCTATATATCCCAGATTAATTACATTTCAGAACTGGGTTTTTTTTTGCTCCCCCCACAGGAAGTGTATATAAGCCCTGGACTAAGGAAATGGTCTGCTTCAGTTTCCAAGATTATAATCTGGAAAAGCTAATTTTGTTGAGTGTTTTTTATGTGCTAATGGCTTTACATAAATCACTTCCGCCTTTAATTATCAGGGCTACCCAACATCTTATGAAGAAGGTAACCTTATCATCATCATTTCATATATAAGAAAATTAAGCTTAGAGAGGTTAAACGACTTGGCTGAGGGACATAACTAAGACATGAATACTGGATCTACAAGCAGGTCAATGAGACTCACAGCCTGAACTCTTATCCCCCCACATTTGGCTCCTTCTTGTTGCCGATGCCAGCCTGTACCTTGGATACCTTACACGCCTTGCCGTATCAGAATCTTTAGCCACAGAACAATCCTTCTGAATCCCCTACTGGGCTCTACAGTTTGTTCTCCATACTGACCTCAGAGTGATCTCTTTAAAATGAAAGGTTGGTGGAATCACTCCTCAGCCTAAAACCCTCAACGCCTTTCCTTTCACTTAGGATAAAGGCCCCAAACTTACAATATCCTGAATGGCCTGGCTCTGGTCTCCTATCTGGCCGTATCCCCTTCCCTCTTGATTCCAAGTCCAGCCACTCCAAGGTTTTCTTTCCGTTCCTAGAACACAGCCAGCCTCTTCCCACCTGCGGCCTTTGCACCTGCTGTTCCTTCCTTTGGGTATGCTGTGCCCCACCATCCACAGACCTTTAGTTAATAATCTCTACTCCTTCATAGCCCTACTCAAATACCATTTCCTCAGGAACACCTTTCCAAATTACACCACACTTTACTCAAGACTGGATCTAGTTTCTCTGTCATACCCTTTCCCAGCACTCAGCATACCTCTTTGCCAGCCCCTAGCAAGGCTTGTAATGATGTATTTACATGATCATTTAATCAACATCTGTCTTTCCACTAGAAGTCCTCACACTTTAACATGGATCAACATCACTTCGAGTGTTTATTTCAAAAAATGATCACAGTTTCTGATTCACTGTGTTTGAAGTGAGGTCTACAATCCTGCAGTTACTACTTTCCAGGTGATGCTGATGGCTGGATTGGGCACTGATCCAGTACAGTGGTTCTCAATCCTGGATAAACATTAGAATCACCTAGAGAGCTTTAAAAAAATCACCAATGCCCAGGCCCTCACCCCCAGAGTTTTAATTGGGCTAGGCTGGAGCCTAGAAGGTCTTATTCCAAATATTGCATACTTATACTTAAAAAAATTTTGTTTACCTAAAATTCAAATTTAACAAAGTGTCTGGTATTTTTACTTGCTAAATCTGACAACTCTACTTATGAGTCCTGCTGTAACAGAACAGGTAGTATGTAACATACTTAAGTACTTATATACATATGACTATGACCTGACCCTTCCTCTCTGCAGAGCAGAAAAAGGATGGGACTAAATAAGTGGAATTTGTAGACCTAAGAGGACATTTTTCCCCTTAGGTTTGGACCTTAGAAGTAGTTACCAACAGACTGCGAAATCTAATCTGGGATCTTTTTAAAATAGAGCAAATTCTCAAATGTGAAATCATTTAAAATGATGACTGAATGACTTCAAGGTTTCCTTAAGCTGTGGGCTGTGGACCTCATCTTGGGCAAGCAGTGACAATGCAGCATCAACATTGTTGCTCTGACATCAGCCAATGAGTCATCTGGGCCGGGCTACTGCTGGGACTTGACACTTCATATATCAAAAGGAGGTAGAAAATTATTTATTTGATAAACATCACGGAAAAAAATAAAATGTTGAACACATAACTTTGTGTCTGATAATGCGATTCTATCCTTCTCACATCGATGGATGAAGTCCTGTGTAGTCTTTCAATTTTGGAGTAAGATCAGTAATTTCATATCCTACAAAAACTGCTGTATTAAGTTTGCATTTTTGATGCTGTGAAGGATCTACTTAATCCCAGCCTGGCATGTTTAATAGCATTATGGGTAAACTAGAGATTCCTAAGTTGAGACTCCCGAGATTAATGGACATCACGTGGTCTTCTGTTTCTCTACATAAGTAACCTGCCAGGTCTCTGATTTAAGGACATTCAAATATTTTAAGTATTAAATAGGATTCTTCTATGAATACTCATAGAACTCAATAATTTTATCAAATATTGCTATCTTCTGCTTTATACAACGTTCACTTGCCAGATTAACACACTTTTCACTAACCACAATATTTTAAGAACTGTTTATGAGAACAGATTACTGAATGATTGCATGGACATCAGAGCAAATTCCAGCAACTTAAGTAACAGAATATGGAAATTTACATGAACCCCAAAGGACCAAGTATAATTGTGGCAGTGGGGGGAGAGAATGATAGAAAGTTCATCATGCCAAGATCAAGGTTAGTTGCACATTTACATGACTTATTTCAATTCACCCAACTTCAAGCAAACACACACAAAAACAAAACACTGCAGATTATTTTCTTGGAAGTATTAAAGGTCTAACACTGTTAAAACAGATACTTTAAAACGTAAGACCTGTGATTGTATAAAGTACCCCCCAAATTTCTGGTTTGTGAGAATAGCTTACCAAATCCAAAAGCACTGGAACCTCCAATGCTCTGTGATGCCTGAACACTCGTAGATGTGTATAGTCCTGTCACCAGCAAGCCATCAAAGAAGGTGCTTGTTGAAATTGTCACTGAAATGTAAGAAAGAAAAAAAAAACTCTCAATACAGTCAGAATAACACAATATATTTCTGAAGTGTTAGACACTGTCAAAACAATCTTTACTCATTAACAAATTATTTTTATACTATCCCTAGTTGGTATTTTTTATATGAGAAATCACAGAGAAGAATAAAGAAGCTCGGAACTCCAGTGTCTACAATTGCTGGTCCTAAATTTAGAACATCAGTCCTACCTTTCTGCATTGATTTACACATTTCCTATGTGAACAATCATCTGAAAATAATGCAATATTGAATAGATGGTTTCCCCACCTCCACTACCACCCCTGAAGGCAGTCAAAGGCATTGTTGGAGTTTTGGCATTATGATAAAATGTTTTTTTTTTTAAAGTATTTCATACTGTGGGAAACAACTGTACATCAGCTGAAAGAAGAACAGTAACATGAACCACATTTCTTATTGTGAGTCCATATTTCACAGATGAGTTCCCTGAAGTTTTCCAACAAAAGCAGATTAATTTGCATGAAGACAGCCAGACTTTTTCCTCTTGTGAAGAAGAAAGGAAGATCACTGCATGCTTTAAGTTTGAGAACAAAGTCTGGAAGAGGAGTGGTTTTATAACCATAAAATCAGGACATTGCTGGGAAGAAAAGGATAAAATTAAATGTATATGTATGCTACTCAGGCTTGGCTTCTTCAAATTTTATCTTGCTCACCACCATAAAACCTGATCATAATTTCCTGCTTGACATAGCATTTTCTCCTGCATGGATTTTATAAGATTGAGATGATGCCATTTGTAGGAAGCAACCAAGGGAAGGTAATAACATTATATAGGTAGTGCACAGTACAAGGCTGTCATCGTCCTTGGTGGCAATAAGGAGAATGATCAGAGTCACATTAACTTTAACGAGAATGTTTAAACTCCAGAAAATCCGGTGAACAGAGCTAAATGGTCTGAAACATCCATATTACAAAGCATAAAACAAGACACACATCAATAGGATAGCCTGACATCATGCTACTCCCATAATGGAATAGGGGATTGGAATAAATCACCTTCTCATCCTTTAACAAGAAATAATAGCTAATATTTTTTAGTGCTGGCATGTCAACCACTTGGTTGGGCACTGAGGTAAGTAGTTTACATATATTATCTCATTTAATTGTCAAAACATACCTATAAGAGGGATACTATTATTATTTCCAGCATACAAAAGAAGAATGTGTAGAACAGAGCCATCAAGAACCTGGCCCAGGACCATCTGATACCATCTAAAATGTTTTGATGCTGTCTACATGGGTTATTTCCTGTTTCTTCTTTGCTCCCCTCAGATCCAAAAGTGGCAAAGTAACCATGGTCAAACTCCATCAAGGCAGGCATCTCAAGTATTTTTTTCACTGATATATCTCGAGTGTCTAGAATAATTTATGGTACTCTTAGGTGCTCAATATTTAGTGAATTATTAATGAATAATTTATTCATATAAAAGTAGTGCAAGGTTGTTTTATCTTTAGCTTGTTTCCAGAGGAAAAGTATGTTATGAATCCTAGACTTTATAAATCAGATGAGCCCCACTTGGAAAAGCCACATGGAAAAAAAGAAGACAGAAAAGTTGGCTATTTAAATATGTAAAATGCTTTCCAGAGTGCAAGAGAGATCAATGCAGAGAGAAACTGACTAAAAGACCAGCCAAAGACATTTTTTAAAAGGCATAAGTATGCATAAATTTTATCAGATGCTGTATGCTTACACAAATCATCTAAAGAAAAAAAATACTTGTTTGAAATGAATTGACTATAATCTGCTTGCTAGCGTCAGAATTTTTTAGGAAAAAATGATATTTGCCTTTGGAAAAACGCTACTCTTTTGACAGTGGAATAAGCATTTCTTTTCCTCATTTAAGCAGATGTGATGCATAATCCATATGTGAATTGATAATCGGTTTTTTTTTTTTTTTTTTTTTTAGAAAGAGGAGTAAATGTTGCCCAGACTCTCATGGGATTTAAGGCATATCTTTCTGGTCACCAGGCTTCCACTTCTTCAGGAAGATAATGGGTCCAATCTCTGTATGTAAAAACCACTGGACACAGTGTGGATTCTCTGTTAGCATGCAGACCATTTCAGAATGTCTGCAGCCCACATGTTTTCACTGACTGGAACACTGGTGGTGAACCCATGAGCAGTATAAAGGAGCATACTGAAAACTTCACACCAAGGAACTTCGACTTTGAGTCTATGTCAGGAACACCCTTCTCTCTACCCCCTTTCTTTCCCTTTCACTGAAAGGCTTCCGCTTATCTCTACTTGCAGCCCTCGGTTAATCTGCCCAAGTTTCCTGTGACATCGACCCCTGCAGTTTTCGGTTTTCACATGGGGCCCTCTCCCCCACACCTTCTCCCTTTAGTGTCTGCCTGATTCCTTTCTACCAAGCTATGTGACTCCGCACGTGCACCAGCTCTAATCTTTCCTCTGTGCCCTGACGACTTTCTTTCCTCTAATTTCACTTGACTCACTTTTCAAGCACTATTTTAGCCTCTCTAGTCTTAACTCATCACTTACATCCACAACCTGGTGCCATCCAGGCAATTGGAATGGTTCTTTAAAGCGGAAAAGTGATTTATGATAAGTTAAAGGGAAAATTTACCATACACAGAAATAATATGGTACATGATTTTAAAAACTGAGGTTCACACTTGTGAATGTAAAATTATTTAAATATGTATATGAACTAGAAGGAAACTTATAACTTTCAGGTCACCAATTTGGCCCATTGATGAAGCTGATTAAAGACAGAGATAAAACTGCTGTCTACTATTTAAAATAAACAAGCTCTCCATGAATCATACGATTATCCATGTGTGTAGATCTAGATATACTCATTTGAAGAATGTAAAATACACTAATTCCCACTATAGATATTTTTGCAGTTTTCTGATACTCTGATTTAGAATGTTATGGTTCCAAGATGCATAGTTTAAAATGTTCCATAGTGATTGTCACTTTAAAATGTTTCCTTTAAAAATATTTACTTATAAAATAGACTTGCATAAGTAGAAGTTGTAGTTAAAAGACATAAATTTGGGTATATTAGGATGGGGATAATTGGACAAATTTTTTATATTCGAACTACTTTTAAGAAAAGTAACTATTGGGCTACATGTGTCTAACTGATACCTAACTCAGACATGTTAATAAGCAAATCCTTCATGCCCTTTCCAAGATTATCAGTCAAATGTTCTAATTAATGTTAAAACAGGGAACAAATAATATTTTTCATGTCAACTCACTTTCAAATTAGTATATTATGTACTATGAACAATTGCCAAGTCTAAGTAGTGGGTATACACATGTTTGTTGTACTAGTCTTTGGTTTTTTTGTTTGTTTGTTTGTTTTTGAGACAAAGTCTCGCTCTCTCGCCCAGGCTGGAGTGCAGTGGCACAATCTCAGCTCACTGCAGCCTCTACCTCCTGGGTTCAAGCCATTCTTGTGCCTCAGCCTCCTGGGTATCTGTGACTATAGGGGTGTGCCACCATGTGTGGCTAATTAATGTATTTTTAGTAGAGACAGGGTTTCACCATGTTGACCAGACTGGTCTTGAACTCCCGGCCTCAAGTGATCCACCTGCCTCAGCCTCCCAAAATGCTGGGATTACAGGCATGAGCCACTGTGCCCACCTGTTGTACTAGTCTTTTAACTTTCATTTTTGAAAACATTTATATTTAAAAAGTTGGTGAGGAGAAGAAGAAATTTGTGGTAAACGCATTTCCAATGAGCAAACTAAGCCAAATAGTTAAATGTACTAGAAGGTACCTAATGCATTCAGACTTAAAGAATGAAGCAAGGTGTATGATTGATTAAGACAGAAAACTAAGTAACTTCTATGAGCCAAGACTTGTGTAAGCACTGTAATTTGGGTTTTATTAACTAGACAGGCAGAGATATTTAGGAATAGTTCTCCCTTGACAAAAATGTTTATAAACTCCATCTGACATCCTGTCAATTCTAGCTATTTTATACAAATTAAAATAGATCACCACTATGGGATAACACCTACAAGTTATCCATATCAGACACCAAAGGTTTACGTAAAACCATTAAATAATAATCTAGTGAGCTTAAATAGGTAAACACCTATTTAAACAATCCATTCTCCCATATAATCAGTCTCTATTCATAGCTTTATAAATTTTTATGGTCAAATTTGTAAAATTCTCTCCCAAGAGACTTCTTCCCTCTTGGAGTCAATTTTTATATCTTTCATAGTTTTGCATTAAAATGTCAAGAGAACTGGCTACTTTAATACAGATAAAAATATCAATATTATAGATTTCAAACAGAATTCTGAACTTGCCAGTCCATTTTAAGGGGGAAATAAAGCATGTATATTATTATCTATAATTAGAAAGCAAATGCATCTTAGATCACATAATTCCCTTGTTCAATAAACATCTCTAGCTTCCTAACGTCCGTAGATTAAAACCCTAAATCTTCAATGTGGTTTCAAAGACCTTTGGGTTGTGGCCATAACTAGTCCCTCCAGTCAAAGTTCTCCATTTCAGCTGAAAACATCTGATTAAAGGATGTTAACTGGATTAAACAGTTAAACCAGAACATGTTCTATACTTCTCTGCCTCCTGGCCTCTGCTCTCACCTAGAATGACCCCTTGCCAGGTTACCTTTTGTTAAGGTATTCAGGTGTAGGTTCAAATGCCATCTCTCTCATGCAGTCTGTTCTGACCTCTTGGGAAAGTCACCTCTCCCTCCTCAGTTACCCCAGAGCTCATTCACAGACTACTTTCCCCAGCGTTTGGCTCAAGGGAGAAGCTCAACTTTTGTTGAATTCAACCAAATAGAAACATTTATTACAACATAAGATAACATATAAGAATAAAATAAGATAAAATTGAGAGTATAATGTAGCCAGTGTAACCAAAATTGTAAAATCTAACTTCTACAGAAAAAACTGGGTCATTGTTATTCTTAGAGATACATGAAAAATAAGTTTCCTCTGAAAAGCAAGCAAAAAAATAAAAAATAATGCAGTATTCAATTATAGTACTCAAAAACCAGGTAGGTCTAAGAAAATTTTAGTTGGATTTTACATTTAACCATAATAGCTTTTCTTTTATATATCTGTATTTTGTCTGTGAATACATATACACATATAAATGTATATACCAAATTAATCTTCTGATAATTTTTGTCACTAAGACTTTACACCATTATCCTCACTCTTAAGTTACTCTGCCATTTCCTCAAATAAAATATAAGGAATCAAAAGGCTGAGCAGGTTACAAATATCTCTTCCACATCTGTGTTAAATTGGCAATGAGCTTAGCACTGGGAGACCATGAATATGGACTGCTGGGGTGTGACTGCAGAATGAAAACATGATGTAGTGACACAATTCAATTCTTATCAGTGGCTCAAAGAGTACCTCTGTCTTGAAATGACTAATTACAGAGTCAGTTATTATCTATTATAGCTTCTATTAAACATTCCCCACAAGACCCTAATACCATTCTTGCAGAAAATCACTGTAAGATGAAAGTCTAAAAGAAAATAAATTTAGACATTTAATGCTGTTTGCATTTCATTCTAAAGCTTCTGGTCTACAAATGCTCTACAGTCCATTAAATTTTGATCATTTGCAGCATATTCCATTACTACTTTATATAAAAGACCTTTAATATGTGTAGGAAAGAAATATATTAAGTAATACTCGAAATGATGTTCCCATTTTTTTTTTCAGAACAACAAGCATCAGAGGATAGCAAATTGCAAAAAAATTGAAATTAGGTACATAAGCATTAGTGATGATGCACTGATTGCAAAGAGTTTCCATTTCTTGATTTTGTATATTCTGAAGATGAAAAACGCCAGCAGAATCTAATACTGTCAATATTTAAGAAAATATCATTGCATTTTGCCTTATGAAGAGAAATTCGTTTGCTTTTTGAATACAGAACAAATTAAATAGCCTAAGGAACAAACATCTTTCTCTGAAAATAAAATAAACTGAGCATATTTGCTGCAAAATTTCATCAACACTGTATGTTCAACTACTGATTCTTCCTTAAAGTGCCACTAGCTCTGGGCACCAAATAGAGACCATAAAAATATACATTATAATTCCATTCCAAACCTCTGGAAGAACATGACCTTCGCACTACTTCTCATTACATATATTAACTCCATTTTGACATGGTTTTGTGTGGATTTCAAAAATTAAGTGAAGTATTTCAATAATAGCATTCCCAAACCAACAACAGCAAAGAAAAAAAATCATCCCAATAAATATGTAAAAGAAATGACTGGAAGCCAAGATTCACTGAGTGAGGACATGAATCCATAGAAATGAAAAGAGATCTTAAATAATTAGATCAGGATAATAAACTCAGTTTATTCCAGGAACAAATGGACTCCAGTCAGCCTTTTGTGAGGGGTAGAGAGAGATCGTTCCTACCTTACCTATCTGTTCCAACAACTAATGATAAGGGGCACGATGAGGAAGGAGCTGGCTGCCCACCTAGTATAGTCTCCTGTCCATCTCTAGAGGAGCATTGCTAAATGTACCACAGCTACTCTTTCCTACTTCCATAAGGCTTTAGATGGCTGACCTAGATCATCTCTAAGAGCTCTTTACCCTCAGATTTAATGGACACCTCTTTAATAACAATAATAGCTAAACAATATTTGAATACTACATGCCAGGTACTGTTCTAAATCTTTTATAGGTATTAATCTTTCAATATCCTATGTGATAATTACTAAAATTATACCCCTTTTACCCATTAAAGCTGAAACAAAGAGGGGAGGGCTAAGTCATGTGCCTTAACTAGCATGTGAAAAGTAGCTCTAGGACATGGAGGTCATGTTCCCCAATCTGAATGGACTGCAGCAAGTACAGCAGCCTCTATCTATCTCGTGCTATGCCCAAGAGGGTGGCAGGTGCTTGTTCTTTTCCTGGAAGGCAGTGCTTCCATGCCCTGGGTACCTGGGTGTAGTCTCCTGGAGTATCGCAAGCAAGCCGCTCTGTAGAATGTACTTAACCTGATGTCTGCTGTACCAATTATTATTACAGCCATTTATTATCATTATTATTACTCCCCTTTTTCATTTTATATGGATCTGTGCTGTTCCCTGGGGGGAAAAGGAAGGAGAAGGAGTGGCCTCCAGGGAAGACTAAAAGCAGTGTGATAAAAGACTAAGCTTAAGATCAAAATAAAAAGGTCAGAGAGCCCTGGATCAGCCCGCCTCTGAAAGCAGGCGGAGAATGCCCTGCAAATGCTCTGCACCTTTGTCTCCACCTGCAAGGAGAGGAAAAACTGAGCATGATTCAGGAATTCTAGCAGGTGCAGGAGACCCATCATATGCAAAACTTAATGATCGATGAAAACACCTTCCAGGGTCTGGAAAATGCTCTTTGCTGGCTAGAGGAGGGGTACAGCATCTCTGTGGAACACTATTATGATATACTTATTACTGATTCAGAGATTCAGATGAACCACACGTAGCCTCTAAGTCTTATCTTCCAGCACCACCAGTAATAAAAGGAGATCCACTGAGATTCTTTTTTCTTTAAGTTCTTGGGAGATAAAACGGGTGCAGTCAAATGTGTTTGTGAATTTATTATTTTAAAATTAAGCCCTTTGGAAGTAAGTTTAAATAAGAGCACTTGGTGAATATAAATCTCTCCTACCCAATCCCTCTACATAGCCTTTCCTCTTCTTTGTGTTCCAAACCCCAATCCACCCTACAAGCACTCTCTCTCTGACACACGCGTGCACGCACACACACACACACACACACACACATACACACACGCTCACTCAGAATTTCTAAAAATATTAACTTTGGGGCAAAAATCTCACATCTTATTCAGGTGATCCCTTCCCTAGACTTGGAGACGTATGTCAGAATAAACTACCTGGAATGAGGTCCTGAACAATATTTTTGAAATCTCCGAAGACTGTCCAATCTAGCCTAAATAAAAATTCCTAAATAGCATTATTAATGATAAAGAATTAAAATATAATTTTATAATTCTCTACCCAATTTTTAGCCCCAACCGCACTTAAAGCAGGAATAATTTCATTTTATCATCCACTTTTGGCTTTTATAATTTAATTCTGAATTTTAAAAAATTCTACAAATAATAATTAGTTTCTATTATATAACCCAAATTTTTTTTCTTCATAAATGACACTTTATTATAATTTAGAGAACCACAGACAAGAGTAACTGGTATTTGTGATTTATCTCTGACCTTATTTTTCACGTTACTTTTATATGAGGCTGGATAATATTCATCCATGAAAATTTCATATTGTTGGCCCTGCACTCAATAAATTATTAAAGTGATGTGAATAGGAATGTGGTGTTCAGGTTTTCAGCAATTTTCATCCTTTTGTTCTTGCTTTTTTAAAGGAAAGACTATCTTGTCCAAAACTCAACATATCTTTGTAAAATTTAAGCAAAGATTAGCCTTAAAAGAAATCATTTTGGGAGATTTATTACTCTGAATTGCTACAAGAAGTTTTAACAATGTTTTTCTTTTGAGGCATGGATAATTTTCTACGTTGAGAAAAACAAGCCTAGTAATTCTTACAAGCACATACACAGGTGAATACATTACAATAAAATACACAGATGCCTAGAGAACAAATATATATGTGATTTTTCTCCCCCAAAATCATCAGGTGTGTAAAGCTTTTATACAATAAAAAAAGGCTTCTAAGTTTTCTATTATGCTGTTTTTTTTTATGTTGTTTTGACCAAAGGTAACTAAAAATTTGAACTCATGTAACAAATAACAAAGTAACTCCTAATAGTGCCCCAAGTAGTTTAAAACATAAATATATGACCCCCACCCCCCTGTTTTATTGTTGTTTTTTTTTTTGAGATGGAGTATCACTCTGTCTCCGGGTTAGAGTGCAGTAGCACAATCTTGGCTCACTGCAACCTCTGCCTCCTGGGTTCAAGCGATTCTTCTGCCTCAGCCTCCCAAGTAGCTGAGACTACAGGTGTGTGCCACCAGGACAATTTTTGTATTTTTAGTAGACAGGGTTTCACCATGTTGGCCATGATGGTCTCCATCTCTCGACCTTGTGATCCACCCACCTCAGCCTCCCAAAGTGCTAGGATTACAGGCGTGAGCCACTGCACCTGGCCAGCTTTTGATTGTAGTTCAACATATTGAAAATATGCCATTACAAAATTCTTAAATATTTTCATATTTGCAACAACTTTGTGCTTGTGCAAGAACATGCCAAGAGTGACCTTGATGATACTTGTGCATATGTCATATATCTGTTGTTTGTAAAATGTCTAGATCAACATTAATAATAATTGATAGAATTCCTAATACACATAGTTAAACTGAACGCAGCTCTAAAATATTGTAAGTTTTTTTTTTTTTTTTTGAGATGGAGTCTCGCTCTGTAGCCCAGGCTGGAGTGTAGTGGCGTGATCTCAGCTCACTGCAAGCTCTGCCTCCCGGGTTCACGCCATTCTCCTGCCTCAGCCCCCAAGTAGCTGGGATCACAAGAATGAGCCACCACGTCCGGCTAATTTTTTTGTATTTTTAGTAGAGATGGGTTTTCACTGTGTTAGCCAGGATGGTTTCAATCTCCTGATCTTGTGATCCACCCGCCTCGGCCTCCCAAAGTGCTGGGATTACAGGTGTGAGCCACCGCACCCAGCCTAAGTTTTTTAAACAAGTTTTTCCACAGTATTCTTTTTTAGTACTGCCATATGTTCATTTCAATATACTAAAACTAATCATAAGCAACTGTCCTAAAATAAAAAATTCATTTAAATATATGCTGAGTATGTTACACATGGCATACACATGATTAACTATAAAATTCTATTACTAATTTATATATGACAAATTTTAAAACTGTCACTTATTTTATGATCAGACCCTATGGGTGTGAGACTATGTGTGTATTGCTCCACTTACTCATTTATTAAGCAAATATTTATAAAGTGCCACTCTTGATACTGAGAACATAATGATGAACCATCGGTATGTTTATGAAAATAACATTTAAATTGTTCCTGTCCCTTTTAGAAGACTCTCTATTCCATATTTCAAAATCCAATTCATAAAATCTAAAATTGCTGACACCAAAATTCACAAAGTAAATGTTAAATTCACAAAATAATGTTAAATAAATGACGTTCAGGTACTAGCACAGATAGTTGCTCTAATATGCTACAACTGAATTCTAAGATTTTCAGATTAAAATAATTACCAAATAAGGATATAACGTAAATGACATTTACACTGATGGATGGCATCAGTATAAAAGATGAAATAAATGCACTACTAATTTGTGTAACATTAAATTGTAATTATAAATACTATTTCTCCTATGGGTAAAATGGAAAATGCTGTACTTTTTATTTTACAGCATGGCACTTAGTACAATAAGTCTTAAAATTTCTTAAGAGTATCTTTGTGGTTAAGTATAAATTTGCGTTTTCAATATAGCCATAAGACAATTTTTCCAAGGATAAGGATGAAGAAAAACTCCAGGTATGAATAATAATCAGGAGATGTCTTGAGGCCTAGGAGTTTAGGAAAAAGTTAAGTGATTAGTTATCTAAAGAGTGTTTAATGAAAGGACTTTGCAAAGGACTAAGTAGGCTTTGCTGGCTTTAGTATTCCTCATTTTCTGGTATACAATTTCCAAGTATTCCTCATTTTCTGGTATACAATTTCCAAGTATTCCTCATTTTCTGGTATACCATTTTCTGGTATACAATTTCTAAATCTTAATCTACCCTTAGCACATATTTGGTTTTGATTTGTTGATTTTTTTTATTTTAGAAAACTGACCTAAATTCTTAAGTTGGTGACATGGCATAGAAAACCAGAGTTGGATGAAAGGCAAACTAAAATATAGATATATTTTTATAAACGTATATCTTGCTCACAATTATCTGTACACAGAAATGCTTAAGATATAAGTTCTAAACAATTTCCAATGTCAATTAAAATACCTATTCAACACAGATGTGTCGAGTCCAACACAGATGGACTCAAATTCTGTGTGCTGGACTCAAATTCTGTAAGTGCCAATTTGATCAATACAATTACTACTTTTTAGTCAAATAATATTTGCTAGAACTATTAGCCAACTAAATTCTCCCAAAGATCATTTTACTTTTATAACAAAACTTTCAATCACCTGAGAAGCTTTTTAAAATTCAGACTCCCAGTTCCCAAATGGATTCTGTTTCTGTATTATTGGGATAAAGCCCAGGAACCGGCATATTTAACAATGTCCATCTAGGTGGATTCTGTGTGAGTGATCCTGGGGTAGACCAACTACAGTGATATAAAAAGCTGCAAATCTACAGCTCTTAGGAAACAGAATTTCCAACAAAGGCTATCCATGGATGAAAAATTATAATTGAATTGAATTGAGGCTACATTAAGAATTCCACTACAGTAAGAAGCCACTTTGCCTTTTATTATACTGCAGTTTCCTCCTCGCGTAAATGATGTTTAACAAGATGAGGATGTAATGGGACACCTGTTCTTAGGAGAACTCATGTATGCCAGATAATTTTCTCTAACTGACGAGGACTGAAACCACTCCAGAATGAGGATGACGAGCCAACATTGCAGGGGATTTTGGGTGAGCACTAAAGAGCATTGTCACAGCCCTCTGATGATATTCTTGGCACACAAGGCCACTATATTGTTTTGGCTGAATTGATAACAAAGAAAAGTACCTAAATATTTTCTGAATTTGGCAGGTATATGTTTAAAGAACATTTAGCTAACGTTACATATATTATAATAATTCAATCCAAAAAATAACTGGAGGTGAAGAGATGAGGTTAAGTCAGCATATCTTGTTGTGGGAAATCCTTGCTGGATGCCAGGGTGCAACCTGCTCTTTTCTGACTGCCTTTAGGTCATCAGAATTTCTTGAATTTACCAATGAACCAACATCAAGTTAAATGGCATCTGGTTGCTGCTGGAGTCTTTATTGTAGTACTTATCTGACCCACGAAACAGAGAAACAGTGGTCAGTGATCATGTGTAATTTTTTCAGCATAATGGCTGAAGAACTGAGCTCACTGCCAGTGTCTAGGTCATCTCATTACCTCTTTACCCACCTTGAGCTTCAACTCTTATCTAAAAAGCACTTGTGTTCTACATTTTTCATTTGGAATAACCCTCTTGGTGAAGAAGGTCAAAACAGAATTCGAATAGCTAGACTTCCCCACCACCAAAGTCACAACAAACACTGAATTAGCAAATATTGAACCATTTCTCCTAGGAGACATACAGAGTTAGGTTCCTGTGAGGCTTTGGTCACATTTTCATCAACTGATCATACATAGTTTTATGTGTGTTTCTGTTTCAAGACAACCTTATTTAATATATATTGTTGATTCATTATAACATTGAACTCATGGCCAACAGCAATGTAACTTGTACCTGAAGCAAGCTATTTAACACCCGTATTTTCTCTATAAGGCACATCACTACCTTCAGCACTTTGGTACTACACCTGGAGGCCATTTTAAACAGTGAAACCACCAACAAAAATTTGAAAGATGCACTCTAGCCTGTGAAAACACTTGTTTACAATAGGAGAGCTGAGACAAGAAGGCAGAGCATTTGACTTCAGCTGGCACGAGCATTTGACTTCAACACATCCGGCAACTCAAAAGTTTTCACTGCTCTGCACGTGTCTGCGAATGACTGTCGAAGTGCCACAAGTGTTGATTTTGAGGTCACAAATACATTTTAGTCAATAGATGAAATCACAAAGAAGGAACTTGCAAATAATGAGGATCATTTTCTGTCTTATCTGCCCTAAAGCAAAGGCCTCATATATTGCTCACCTCATGCCAAGTCTATTAGTTTGGTAGGGTTGCCATAACAAAGTACCACAGATGGGGTGATGTAAACAACAGACATTTATTTTTCCACAGTTCTGGAGGCTGGATGTCTGAGAGCAAGGTGTTCTCAGGTTTGCTTTTCCTGAAGCCTCCCTCCTCGGCTAGCAGACAGCCACCTTCTCACTGTGTCCCCGCATGGGCTTTCATCTATCTGCACGTCTGTATCCACATTTCTTCTTCTTATAATGACACCAGTCATATTGTATTAGGGCCATCCCAATGACCTCATTTTAATTTAATTACCTCTTAATAAATTTTATCTCCAAATATCATCATATTATGAGTTACCGGGGATTAGGACTTCAATATATGAATGGCAGGGGGTTGTGGCGGGGGGTGGGTGGGGGGCATGGACAGTTCAGCCCCCCATAATGCATTTCTTTCTTTTTTGACAGGGTCTCACTCTGTTGCCCAGACTGGAGGGCAGTGGCACAATCAAGGATCACCACAGCCTCAAACTCCTGGGCCAAGGGATCTCCCCTCCTCAGCCTCCTGAGTCACTAGGACTACAGGTGCACACCACCATGCCCAGCTAATTTTTAAAAATTTTCAGTATAGACAAGGTATTGCTATGTGGCCCAGGCTGGTTTCTAACTCCTGGCTCAAGCGATCCTCCTGTCTTGGCCTCCCCAAAGTACTGGGATTACAGGCATGAGCCACTGTGCCCAGCCCCATAACACATCTCTATTCATTGCTTTTCTTCATGCTTCATTTCCTTGCAGGCTTGGACTTCTCAAAAGCATTCTTCAAGTTATGCTTCTTGGCTGTGTGTGTGTGTGTGTGTGTGTGTGTGTGTGTGTGTGTGTGTGTCCTTCTGTTCTTTTTAAATGACTTTTGAAATCCAAGCCAATCAGGACTTTCTCCCCTTTACTCCTCATTATAACAAGTTACAATACATAATGAGGATTGACTTTTTAGAGACTGCTGCCCTTCCTGAGTCTTATAAAATTCCCTTTTGGAGCCTCTGGCCAGGGGATCAGATCCCTTATATAGTTTCAGTGCATCCTTAACTTTTATTAGGCGGGTACCAAGAATCCCCCAGAATCCCATCCAAGCCTCCCCATCCTGCTTCTCACCTGCCATTCCAGGCTTTCCTCTGACTCCACACTCCGGCACACCTCTATGTGTCCAATATGTGAATACAAGGGTTGTTATCCCAGTTTCAGGCCTTTGTTCTCACCATCCTTTCTACCTAGAATCCTTTTCCTCTCCATCTCTTTCTGTTGAAATCCTCCCAGCTTACCAATGCTTTGGTTAAATGTCAGCTCTTCTATAAAGCGTTTGAGACTTCATTTTCCCTCTCAAGAGCTACAACCACTCTCAGCTCTGTGAAGTTTACCACATTCTATCTCAAAATAGTTGTGTATACATCTGGTATCCTTTGGTAAGTTGTAAGTGCCTTGGAACCTATGGCAACGTATGATTCCTCATTGCATCCCCACACCACTGAGCATAGTCCCTAAAAGATTATTAGCAAGTGTTTTTAAAGCAGATAGGCCCTGCTATTAGAATTTGAATTTAAATTAGGTAAATACAGTTGAAGTCCCTTATGACTCTTCTATCTTGCTTTCCTGCCAATTTTGTGACAGCTATTAGAAAATCACCATCCACATCTGCCATCTAGCTGGTTTAATGTCAATTCGCACAGGATGTCATACTTCTGCCTCTTCCCTTAGTCCAACCCAAAACTTCTCCAATATGCTTCCACTGCCCAGGCAGCACTACATTTCTCCTTTGTATACAATTCTCTCAGAAGTAGACCTGGAGGTGGAGGGAACACCAGAACAGATGCAAAAGAAGTGAAACAGGCCAGGAAGGGCAGTCAATAAGAAGGACACAATACACTGTTGGTGGGAGTGTAAATTAGTTCAACCATTGTAGAAAGCAGTGTGTCAACTCCTCAAAGAGCTAAAAACAGAATTACTATTCAACCCAGCAATCCCACTACTGGGTATATACCCAAAGGAATATAAATCATTCGACCATAAAGATACCTGCACACATATGTTCATTGAAGCACTACTCACAATAGCAAAGACATGGAACTAACCGAAATGCCCATCAATGGTAGAGTGGATAAAGAAAATATGGTACATATACACCATGAAATACTACACAGCCATAAAAAAGAACAAGATCAGGTCCTTTGCAGGAACATGGATGGAGCTGGAGGCTATTATCCTTAGCAAACTAATGCAGGAACAGAAAACCAAATACTGCGTGTTTTCACTTATAAGTGGGACCTAAATGATGAGACCACATGAACACAAAGATGGGAACAACAGACACTGGGGTCTACTTGACCATGGAGGGTGGGAGGAAGGAGAGGAACAGAAAAAAACAACTATTGGGTACTGGGCTTAGCACCTGGGTGATGAAATAATCTGTACAACAAACCTCCATGACACAAGTTTACCTATATAACAAATCTGCATGTGTACCCCTGAACCTAAAATAAAAGTTTTAAAAAAGGTTGCTAGGCAACCATGCTGATTGGCAGCACATGCTCCTATTATTCCAACTGGTGGTGGAAGCAGCACCTATTCATTGGCTCTGGAGTCAGAATGGCTGGCAGCAACAGAAAAGGGCACTTCATTGACACAGGATTCCCATTAATCTAGAGGCAAAAGCAAGCTACCAAAGTGGGCAACTGAAACTTAATCTTCAGGTAAAACTTTGGGAAATGGTGTAAAACCCTTGCTTCAAAACTATCTTACTTGAAGGTCAAGGTGATGGCAGCTCCTGGGGGCAGTTAATTCCTTCCAGCAGTGCACACGGGCAGGAAGAAAGTGACCTTCCAGAGAAAGCCCTCCGGCACACAGATGCAGACATTGGCAGACAGACACACACTAGAGCTGCTGGGCTGGAGCACAATGAAATGGCAAGATTCAAGGGCTACAGGCAAAAGTGTGTTGGTAAATGTGCAACAACTGCCCCTCTAGGGCAAGACACTCTGGTTTGTGGTGTTTTATCAATACTACCCACCATGGTGGATTCTAAGCTTCCAACTAGCTCACCCGACACTGAACTGGGAAGGACAACACAGCAGCATACCATTAGCCCACACAGAGTATTTTCCCCACACAGACACAGCAGACATAAACAATAGTAAAAGGTAGTAAAACAACTAGGAAGTGATGAGTTTTGAGGATGCATTATCTTTGTTTTTGAGATAATTTAATTATAATTTTGCATAATTTGATGTTTACTAATTACCATTTAACAACTGGCTTGCAAAATTCCTGAAAATTTAACCAATGGTGTTCATGAGCTAATCAAATATGAGAGGGCACTAAAGTAGGTGTTCATTTTGAAAATATACCCTTTTGGCCAGGCATAGTCGCTCATGCCTGTAATGCCAGCACTTTGGGAAGCCGAGGCAGGAGGATCACTTGAGCCCAGGAGAAAGGAAGGGAGGGAGGGAGGGAGGGGAAAAGAAGGGAGGGAGGGAGGGGAAAAGAAGGGAGGGAGGGAGGGAGGGGAAAAGAAGGGAGGGAGGGAGGGAGGGGAAAAGAAGGGAGGGAGGGAAGGGAGGCAGGCAGGCAGGCAGTCAAGAAAGAAGGCCTTTCTATGCTGTATCCTACCTCTGAGGCACAAGCAGAACCGTCCACAAGCCCAGGTTGCCTAAGAGCTACTTAGAGATGGGTCCATCATTTTGCAACAGAAGAGGATGTACTCAAGTTCAGCTTCCCACAGAATGGGGGTCTTCCTCCCCCAGTGGGGCTTGCAACACTCTCTGGGCCCCAAAGTTTCCAGAGGCTGGACAGGCTAACTTTCCAGACAACTCAGGTTTCTAACCACGTGGCCTCATGCAGATTGATTATTCCTCCACTGACAAAACTGTTTTGTTTTTGTTGTTGTTGTTTTCCACTTTCTCAATAGAGAGAACCACACGGGAGAGAAGGGTTCCTTCGCTAAAACACAGACACACACGAAGGGTTCTGTGGCACCCTGATCCCTGCCCACCTTTCCAGGAGATGATGAGAAACAGCCAAAAACCTTCTGTTCTTGTTCTTTAAGTGTTCTCAGTAGTGCCTATTTGTTCATCCATACCATGACACTGTGGAATTTTGTCACAGTTGGTGACCACAAAGTGACCCATGTTGCATGACACTTCCAAATTTCAATAATATCTAGGAGACAGAGTACTGTCTTGTATTAAAATTTGATATTCACTCTGTGTATCTTTCCCACTGTGGTTCTTTCTACTTTATACCTGGTGTCCTCTGTAAAATCTCTTTTTTGTTTTGCAGATTATCTAGGCATTTGTCTCCCATTTCCTCATATTCAATGAGAATCACATGCCTGCCAGACACATTATTTCTTGTTTCATGAGATACACTTTATCCTTTTCCAGGAGCCCATTATTCTTATAGCTTAAGCCATAGCCAGAAACCCAAATCCTATTTTTCAGTACTTATCTATGTAGCCAGATGATAATATCCTACATCCCCCTTTCACTTCCAAATTTAGCTTCCAAAGATAGTCCAGCTTCCCAGCCTCAGAATCACAACTTCTAAGGCTGACATGGAGGGTCCATGTAATCATTGTGTTCATCAAGCACCTTAAACTAAAATATATTGTGCCCCCACACTGATAGACAATGAATAGCATCTCCTCCTGTTGCTAGGCAACCATGCTGATTGGCAGCACATGCTCCTGTTATTCCACCTGTTGGTGGAAACAGCAGCTATTCACTGGCTCTGGAGTCAGAATGGCTGGCAGCAGCAGCAAAGGGCACTTCACTGATGTTGGATTCCCATTAATCTACAGGCAAAAGGGATTCCAGAATGGGAATGGGAATGAAAAGAATGTTCACCTCATCTGCTCTAGGTGAGAATCACAGTCTTTGAAGACAGAACCACACTAGGAAGGATCCTACACAGGAGAGCACTTTAACCTATATACTTACCTAGACGTTTAAATAGAACAACTAGCAGCTAAAGTGCAGAGCCACAGACATCTCCAATCACTGTGGCTACACAAGAAAAGCCATCAGACTGACATGTTTCTTTAGCACAAGACCTGGAACCGAGTGCTTCATAAATGTTTGGTGAATAAGTGAACAAAATTTATCTGTATCCCAAGAATTTGTGTTGAAGTACATTCCAGTTTCTGGAATCTTCTAGGTTTTTAGTTGGTCTGTAATCATATCTTGTAAGTGATCAAATGTGCGTATCTTTTGCCTCCATACTGCTGCATTTCTTCCCTCAACCCCCATTCACTTTTCAGTCAATTCCAAAGTAAGCTTGTATCTCAAACGGTCCACTAGAACAGCTCTCACTAAGGTCACTAATGACCTTCATGGTGCTAAATTCAACGGCATTTTAGTTCTCATCTTACTTGACTCCTCTGTCCCGGTCTACTCTCTTCCCTTAGCTTCTATGAGCCTCATCCTCATTTTTTTTTTCCTGCATAACTGGAAATTCCTTCTTGTCTTTTATTGGCTGATACCTCCCCAACCCTAAAGGCCAGTATTATTTAAGACTCTGTCCTAGGCCCTCTTCCACTCCTATTCTATTCCTACTTCCAGGCAGTTGCAGCATCTTACATGCCATCTACAAGCCAGAGGATCCCAAATCTCCCTCCTTTAAGCTCCAGCTTAACTCCCTGTAAGACCAGTAAGACCAGACCTGTACTTGACATCACCATTTGAATGTCTCAATGACATTCAAATTCAACCTGCCTAAACCTGAATACATAATTCATTTATGTAACATACTTACTGAGTACCTACTGTGTGCCAGGAACTGTTCTGGAGTTCAGAGACATCAGTGAATAAGTCTGTGCCCCTCACCTTATGGGGCATAAAAACACCCTCTATTCCACCACTCCCAATTTGATCCTTTCTCAGTATTCCCCACCTCCCTGTGGGGCACAGCTGTTCAACCAGGTGCAAAACCCAAGGACTGTAATCACCTTTAACATGTCTCTCTCTCTCTCTTCCCACCCTCAGCCACATCCATTCCTAATACTGCCAATTTTATCTCTTAAATACATCTGATATTGGTCCAAATCTCAAGTCTGTTTAGCTGCTCTATTACCTCCCTATTCATCTTGCATGAATTGCTTCAGTGGGTTTTTGTTTTGTTTTGTTTTTTTTGAGATAGAGTCCCACTCTGTCACCCAGGCTGGAGTGCAGTGGCACAATCTCAGCTCACTGAAGCCTCCACCTCCCGGGTGCAAGCAATTCTCGTGCCTCAGCCACCCAAGTAGCTGGGATAACACATGTGCGCCACCATGCCCAGCTAATTAATGTACTTTTAGTAGAGATGGCATTTCAACATGTTGGCCAGGCCAGTCTTGAACTCCTGACCTCAAGTGATCTGCCTGTCTTAGCCTCCCAAAGTGATGGGATTACAGGTGTGAGCCACTGCACCTGGCCTGGCTTCTAACCAGTGTTTCAGTGTTCACTTTAGTGTGCCTCTTCACATAGCAGCCACAGTGGTCTTTTCAAAAGGTAAATTTGATCATGGGACTCTTCTTCCTCATTCATCCCCCAGGTTAAAACCTCTCATTCCCTTCTAATTTATTCGTTGGATATAAGACAGAATCCTCAGCAACAGTCTACAAATCCTTGCTTACTATTCAGCCTCATCTTGAACAATATATGCCCTCATTGTTCTATCCACATTTACTTTTTCTCTCCCCCAACAGAGTACCTATCTATCTGCTGTTTCTTTTACTGGGAAATTCCTACACACACACACACACACACACGGACACAGATACACACACACACGTGCACTTTCCTGGTAAAATTCTATTTCTTATGCAATCATAGCAGATAAGACTTCCCTAACTTTCCATATGTTCACTCAGTTTACAACTATATTATTTGCTTTGAACGATTTCCAAGGATATCCGTTAACCAATTGTTATGAAAAGTTAGCATAAGATACTTCTAGATAATCTTTTATTTCATTTGTTATTTAAAAAAATTGGTTACCATGTTCATCTTAAGCTTCTAAAATTTTAGCTCTTTTTCTCCTGTGGTTTTTAAATATCTTTTTCATCTTTATTATACCCTCCTTATGGATGTGTGTGTATTTATTGTCCTTAGCCTTAAATTTGTTTTTTTAAGTGATGGCATGTATATAGTGAATAAAATAAATATATGAAAATATCTGACAGAAGTGGGCACGCAATAGATATTTAATTAATCAATTCATTAGAAGAAAGAAAACCTGGTCTCAAATCACCTCTCACACTAACTTTACTAGAAAGATCAATTTATCTTTAAAATAAGAAGATTAGAGACTGCAATTTGGAGGCCTACAGGCCAATGTGTCCCACACACATGTTTTGTTGGGACAGCACAGTGTTTGAATAAACTTTAAAACTTGATGCCTTCAGGCTGGGTTTATACTTCCTAGTTTGTATAGTCACTATCGCTTCCTACTATATTATCCCTGATAAGGTCATATGAATATTGTTGGCCCTGGAAGGCATTGGGATTTGAGGATCTAAAGGATGATGTGATCTTGAAGGTCTCTTCTAACTGTAAAAACCATGTATGTCTTTATTTTATGAGAAAAATTTATGAAATGATGGGGGAAAACTGGATTTAGCTAACATCAAAATGTAGAGTAAAGAATAACAGGTAAAACTCAGTTAATGTCCAGGTACTCTCAACAACAGAGAATATTCTGGAAAATTTATTTACAAAAGAGGAAAGAATGGCTTAATGCTTATAACATCTGAAGATCAGAATTCTGACAGAGATTAAAACAAACATGTTAAAATGGTCTCATCTTAATAAGCTCAGAATCACAGGTTAGTTGTTCGTGTAACACAAGACACAGCACAATCTGCCAGTCCTGGCAGCCTCTGCTCACTAACCAGGCTCAGGATAAACACCAGAGGCAAATAGAGATATATCTGACAATGAGACACAGATCTTTCACCCCATCCCCACTAACCTTCACTTTTGTGAATGAATTTTTTATTTTATTAAAATTCCACCGCATTCATGCAAAAGCTACTTTAGAAAAACCCTAGTTCCTGGCCGGGCGTGGTGGCTCATGCCTGTAATCCCAGCTCTTTGGGAGGCCAAGGCGGTCAGATCACTTGAGGTCAGGAGTTCGAGACCAGCCTGGCCAACATGGTAAAACCCTGTCTCTACTAAAAATACAAAAATTAGCCAGGTGTGGTAGCGCGCGCCTGTTATCCGAGCTACTCAAGAGGCTGAGGCAGGAGAATTGCTTGAACCCAGGAAGCAGAGGTTGCAGTGAGCCAAGATTGTGCCATTACACTCCATCTCAAAAAAAAAAAAAAAAAGAAAAAAAATGAAAAACCCTAGTTCCTGAAATTAAGGCTTCCTATATTGTGTCTCCTAGACATGATTTTAGAAATATAATATACCTCTAAAGACTGAGAAACAACCTTAATATCAAAATTTTTTCATATACTGAATAGCCCACTGTAAAACGTTTGATATAATTTTATTTTAATTTTACTTATAATCCTTAAATTTTACATTTTATTTCTCAAAAGGTGAAAAAATGATCTAAAACCTTGTCCAATCTTATTCTCCAAATAGGAAATATTATAAATACGGATGTGCAAATTTCCAATAATAACTGAATTATCTAGTTACATTGTGTTTCACTGATTTAAATACATACTATCTTCCAACATTATTTATTTTTCTGATACAAGAATTGTAGTCTGACCCTCTTCCATAAATGAGTCACCATATTAGGACCACAGTCATCTGTGAGGAAACATTGTGTCAACTGGACATGTCAATTAAGACTCAAATGTCACCTGGATCTATCTAGAGCAGCTTTTGGGAGTAGATGATTTTTCACTAAAACAGTTATACAGATGCTTTGAAAAAGGTGATCATGAAGGGAAAACTTATTACTTTCCCAAATTTTTATGAGCTAAAAAAGACATTCTCCTAAAGTTTTATAAGCTTTTTTTTTTTTTCTGTGAAACAGAATTTCGTTCTTGTTGCCCAGGCTGTAGTCCAATGGCGTAGTCTCGGCTCACTGCAACCTCTGCCTCTCGGGTTCAAGTGATTCTCGTGCCTCAGCCTCCCGAGTAGCTTGGATTACAGGTGTGCACCACCATGCCTGGCTAATTTTTTTGTATTTTTAGTAGAGACAGGGTTTCACCATGTTGGCCAGGCTGGTCTTGAACTCCTGACCTCAGGTGATCGGCCCACCTTGGCCTCCCAAAGTGCTAGGATTACAGGCGTGAGCCACTGCGCCCAGCCATAAAGTTTTATAAGCTTTTATCTTTCAAATAAAGAAAATACGGTGTAATTTTGTAGTGATTAGATAGAAAATAGAAAAATAAAGCAACATGTCCAATAAACATATAAAAATATACTAACCTCATTAACAATGAAAGAAAATCCCAATAGTAGTCAGATAAAAATTTTTGTCTATCAAAAAGGCCAAGATAAATACAGGCAGACACAAACACACACACATGCACACCACGCACATATGATGAAATGAACCAGTATTAGAATATGAGCATTCCTGAACAGTGGTGGGTTGGTATAACCATTCTTTGTGTACTTTGCCAATATACATCAAGACTTTTAAAATAATCATGCTCCTTGATCTAGCAATTACACTTTTACAAATGTATCCTAAAGAAATAAACACACAGCCAGAGATTTATGTTTAATACTATATACCACAATGCTATTTACAGTAATGAAAAACTGGAACAGCCTAAATGTTCAATGTTCAAAGGATAGTTATATAAATTATTGTACAGTCACCTGAGGATCTATCATGTAGCCATTAAAAAGCTTGTTTGTGAGAGATACATACTAATGTGGTAAATATTTCACAATAAAATGTTAAGTGGAAAAAATAGGAGACCAAATTCTATGTAATGGTAGGATCCAATTCTGTTTAAAAGTATATTTATACATGTTCTGCTTGTTGAACTGGATGAAGGTTATATGAGTCTGTTTAGTTCGTTAAAACAACAATGTGTACATGTATATTATTTATTATTTTTCTATATCCATGATATACATTAAAAAGCCATTTGTTAATGGTTGATGTTTTATACATATACCCAGTCCAAAAAAATGGGAATAAATATGAATAAAAAACCATTTTAATCTTCCCAGTATTTGCCTTGGTAATTTACTGGGGTTGGAGGAAGGCTCATTTGGAAAGCAAAAGCACTCCAAGACCAAGCTTCAGTACTTATTGGCTGGGTTGCCTAGGGCTACATGATCTCTTTGAGTTTCACTCTCCTTATCTGTAAAAGAGGGTTATTATGAGTCAGGAATTAAATAAAATGATTTAAATGAATTTTTTTAGAAGGCTGTCTGGTCCATTATTATGAATAATTGAATACATATAACAGTTATGTGTTCAAACTATTAGATTTGTTATTACAACCTTAAAACTACCATACAACGGGCATTAAGTTCTTGTCAAGAATGTGGTTACTGAAAGTAATCACTAAAAACACAAAGTATACTGTACTACGGCATCAACCTCCTGTCCTGCAACTATCTCTGCTGTGCAGCAGCTGCTATCCTTTCCATATCCCCTTATGTGGACCCCCAAGCTCTCATTCCCTGCAGCACCCAGTAGAGTTCCAGGGCTGGCCTGGGAGCACCTTGAGGCATAAACCTCTCACATCCCTGATAAAATAACCAAATCTGAAACCTGAAAGGAAACAAATTGCCTTAATTTGCTTCCAGATTCAATTAAATTGCTTCCTTTGGTGGTGGATTGGCTGGGTAATTGATTGATAATGGATTCAGAGAAGAGATACCTGAAACCAAAAGTTTCCACAGTTATTTTGTTAATGAAATAATCTTATAAGATATCAGCTGTGAGTACTATTTCCTTCCTTTGTTACGCTTTTGCCTACTTTCTAACATTTTGAAGGACATTTTAGATTCCACCCAAGCCTGGAAACTTCATCGCTAAATTAATAGTAACCTCTGATTCTAAAGGTCAAGAATGAATTGAGGTTAGCTTCTACGCAATAAACGTTCAAGGCCCAAATCTTTCTCCCCGGATGTTATTACCCCTGGTCACCTCCCCTTCCCTTCCTGCTCCCTCACCATCAGGTTGACACGAGACTGACACGAGACTGGTACAATTTCTCTAAGACATACTACCCCTCAGAAGAGCTCAGACTTCCCTAACTGTCACCTTGGGAGAGTTTTAATGCATATGGAAAAAGAGAAAGACGTATTGAAGTTTCTGCTAGACTTACTCTGACCATAAATCCCAAATCCTCCTGTGTTTCCTTTAAGTGGTAGGTAAAACATTTTTATTTATTTATTTATTTATTTTTGAGACGGAGTCTTGCTCTGTCACCCAGGCTGGAGTGCAGTGGCGCAATCTCGGCTCACTGCAAGCTCCGCCTCCCGGGTTCACGCCATTCTCCTGCCTCAGCCTCTCCGAGTAGCTGGGATTACAGGTGTCCGCCACCACGCCCGGCTAATTTTTTTGTATTTTTAGTAGAGACGGGGTTTCACCGTGGTCTCGATCTCCTGACCTCGTGATCCGCCCGCCTCGGCCTCCCAAAGTGCTGGGATTACAAGCGTGAGCTACCGCGCCTGGCCAGTAAAACATTTTTAGGTAAGTGAACTTATTAAGACACATATCAGTTGTTAAGACTGTTCGAAGGGCATGGAAGAATACAAACTGTTTCTTTCCTCTTAAAGCAGACTGGCTTTCTCCCCATTCAGTCAAACTCACAAGTAAAACCCCCATCTACAGCTAATTGACTTCTTATTTGGAACATCTATTTTATTTTATTAGTCTCTATCTTCAACCATACCTAGTCAAATGAAAATTATTTTTCATGTATTAAAGTTAAATGTTTTCTAATCATAAATTTAGTATCTACTCATTCTAAAATTTTGAAAAAAATTTTAAATGTTCTAGAAAAAAGATAAAATTATTTGAAACATCATCATCCAGAAATCACTGCTGTCAACATTCTAGTCCAAACACATATATAAAATCGTATCATTTAACAATGAACATTTGTTTACTACGTCCCTGGTAATCAACGGGCTGGTGACTTTTTGAAACTAAAAAGTTACAAAGGAGGCTATGAGTAAACTGGTAACATTATCAGATGTTTCAGGGATCCACAGAACACTAGGCCACTGTGACAGAGAGAGAGAACTTGCAACCCATCAGTATCTCTTTAAATAAAGCTGACATGTACATCATAATGTCAAAATACTATATTATCATTATATTTACTATATAAGTTATATGTAATTACTAATATATTAATATTAAGTATTAGCATAGTTTTAAGAATTAAAATACAATTTGATTTACTGTATTTTACACACTATACATTTTCATAAAGCAAAAACTAAATTTGTGCCTGTAACACTTATTAAGAGATACTTTTTAAAATTAACATCAGTCACCTCGCATACTTATAATTTTGTGGTGAGAACATTTAAAATCTGCTAACTTAGCAATTTTCAAGGATACAATAATTAATAGTTACAGTCACCATGCTGTATAGTAGATCTCCAGAATTTATTTATCCCGTCTAACTGGAACTTTCTACCCATTAACCAACATCTTCCACACTCCCCAACAATCCCTTGGTAACCCCCATTCTATTCTCTGCTTCTGTGAGCTTGAATATTTTAGGGTATATATATAAATGAGATCACAGAGTATTCGTCTTTCTGTGTCTGGCTTATTTACTTAGCATAATGAGAGAGACATTTCCTAGCTCAGTGATTCTCAAAGTGTGGTCTACAGAACACTTTTAAAGAAATCACTTAGGGGACTTGTTAGTAATGCACATTTTCAACTCTTACCAAAAATCTAAGAAACAGAATTCCCGGCAGAATGTGGGAGTGGAAGAGAGGAAGACCCAGGGAAGATGCATTTTTAATAGGTATTCAGAGAATTCTTGGCTGAGTGTAGTGGCTCACGCCTGTAATCCCAGCACTTTGGGAGGCCAAGGCAGGAGGATCACAAGGTCAAGAGATTGAGACCATCCTGGCCAATATGGTGAAACCCCATCTCTACTAAAAATACAAAAATTAGCTGGGAGTGGTGGCACACGCCTGTAGTCCCCGCTACTCAGGAGGCTGAGGCAGGAGAATTGCTTGAACCCAGGAGGTGGAGGTTGCAGTGAGCCAAGATTGAGCCACTACACTGCAGCTGGGGCTACCACACACTAGCCAAGCCAGACCTCTAGGGATTTGATGGCTACAGTAGGACTGGAGCTCAAACAGGGGCTGGAACTTGAGAATCCCTTACTTACTGCAGGGGAATGGAGAAAAAACTGCAGCAAACTAGACCAGTGGCCCTATAGTAGTGGTAGCAGTAATTCTTATTAATAAAGAAATTAATAAACCATAAGAATAAGAATAAACCATAATAAAAAACTGATATTTTTTCTACATAGAAGTACTAGGCATGTGGAGGACAGTAGGAACAGTGACTGGGACTCCTAGACCAAATTTCTAAGTTTACTAAGCCCAGAGGAGGAAGAACGCTCTGATACCGTGTTCTCCTTGGAAGACATACTGCCTTCAGTCGTTTGCCAAGGGATGGCAGAACAAGACTTGCAGGCCCAGAGACAGCCAAGTCCAGATGAAGGAAGGGTGATGTAAGTCAGGAATGGATACATCACATTGGATTACACCAGGACCATTAAGGAGCCCTCTGACTTCTTCCTTTTGATGGTGTTATTCTGGGCTGAGAAGAAAAAGGAGAGGATGCCCATCTTGTAAGTGAGGACTCAGGAAGCCAGCTGTACTACAGCTATGCCTCTTGTCTCTTGAAAATGAATCCCTGACTGATAAAATTCTAGCAGGTGCAGAGCAGCAGGTTGCCAGGTCATGGGCTGGGTTGGCTCCCAATGTGGCAAGGTGTGCCAAAAATGGGGACCTTCAGCCACTCACCCCTGGTGTTTTGCAGACTGGGATGTGAGTAAAAAAACCACTGAAAACTCACACTGGCTAAGCTTTCGGTGTTTGATATGGCCCCAGGCTGTTTTGGTTTGGGATAACAGAGCCAACCAGTACCTTTGTGACCCCATAATCCCTTTACCAAAGCCTTTGGGAGGAAGAGTCTGTCATGCTTGCTCCCTGAGAAGTAAAAAATCCCAGTCCCCAGGTAGGTTATTAAAAAACAAACAAACAAAAAAACACCATGGACGTCCTTGTAGTTCTACCTGGCAGTGCCTCCAGTCCACTTGCAAAATACAATTACAAGATGAATTGTGACAAGAGTTAAACAACTCACAGAAAGAGAAGCTACAAATAGCAAGAATCTCTGAATTACATGACAAATACCGGGAGCTCCCAGAGGGAGCTCAAAAGACCGACAAGGGGAAAGAACAGCAGAACAAAATTGACAAAATTCACCTAACCCAACCCCTGCCAAAGAAATCCTGTCATTTTATTCCCTTACCTAGGATCAGTCTTGACCATGAACACTCATAATCCATTATTACAGAGATTACACTCCTGATTCTCTAGGCCTCTCAGACACTTTCCAACAGCTGATCCTAATCTGTAAAGAAAACTGGTTCTCAAACTGTAGTATTATTTTGGCCTTCATACCTGATTCAGTTTACCCCCTCCCAAAGACAGATGAGCCTCCAGGCCTTCACGTTTGGTTCCTCCCCTGGAGAGAATGCTCTTCCTTCTGGCTGTTCCTCTGGCCAACAAGCCACATGATACTTCCTTTTCCTCCGGGAAGATTTCCCTAATCCCCCCAGCCAGGTTACAAACTCCATTAAATATTCCCTCAAAACCTCACACTCCTCCTGCTTAGCACTTACCATACTGTAATTAAATAATTATTTGAGTACAATCAAGAGCCACGTAAAGACATTTTGGCCAGTGATGGACCTCATATATGGCAATGGTCCCCTAAGATGATAATACCATATTTTTACAGTACCTTTTCTACATTCAGATATCTTTAGATACACAAACATTTACCATTATGTTACCATTGCCTCTGGTATTCAGTGCAGTAATATTCTGTGCAGGTTTGTAGCTTAGGAGCAACAAGGCTAGACTACACACCCTAGGTGTCTCCTAGGCTGCACCATCTAAGTTTGTAAGTGCCATACACTCTGATGTTCACAAAATGACAAAATTGCTAATGACACATTTCTCAGAATATATCCCCATTATTAAGCAATGCATGGCTGTGATTATTTGTTCAATCTCTAAATCTCTCAAAAGACCATAAGCTTCATGAAGCACTGACTGTGTTTGCCTTGTTCATTGCTACTGTTTTCCCAGTGCTGAGCACATAATAGGTGCTGAATAATATCTACTTAATGATAGTAGAACACCTAAAAATCAAAATCAATGTAAAGTTATCCTAAGGTACTTTTACTTATTAAAATGTATTAAAACTATTATTATTATTCACTCATTAAAACTATGCAAACTTAACCTCAACTACAACTTTTTAAGATAACTATGGCTTAAAATGTTTAACAGATAAACCTCTAATTTTTCATTCTGCTCTAGTTTACGAAACATTGAACAAAAAATGGTGAGAAGTTCAAATTAGTATTTACCTAAAGTAAAATGAATCATTTTGTAAACTGGGTCTGTAATTTCAAGTGGTAACTAAGTAGTTCTATAGTGACCATGGCTTCAGTTAAATAATATACAATCAAGGCAAGATATGAGTATTAAACATTCATGAGCTGCTCAGAATATTATGAATTAATCAGCACTTCCTCATTTAAATGTTTAATATTTAATGCTAGTGCTTCTACAGTCTCTTGGAATTATTACACTTTACTGTGTCTCTTACAACGGAGTAACAATAGAGTTGCTATATACTTTCTTAGAATTCTGGTTATGGAATCCACAGTGATCTGTACGTTGGAGGAGAACATGATTGTAATGCATTAAGCTTTTGATGAAACTCTCAACACATTTGTCTCAGATGCAAAAAGATAATAAAAAACACTCAGGATAAGCAGAAGTAGTAAGCGCTTTTGCAATGTGATTGCCTTTCATCCATGATGAATTATTTGTAGAAGCTTACTAAAAATCTGGTTTTCATGAACTCCCCTAGACAAATGTAAGTGGTGTGCTAAAGGCATTTTAGGCAGTACAAATCACTAGTGTTGGAATGTTAGTCTAGTAAATCTTCTAAACACTAGCTGTGGAAATAATAGGATAATATCCCCCCAAATGAATTTACTCATTCCGAGTCCTCTCAGGCATCTTAAAACTAATGTTGGCATTTAAAAATTAAACAACAGCCATAAAGCTTTATTCTTACATATATCTCAACATTCAAAAGTCTCAAGGAAATTAACTGTGATTCATTATATCTTACAACATACTCAGTTCTTTTAACCCTAACAGGAAAGTACCTTTGTGCACCAGATACAAAACAGTAGTGACTGTTACAGGTTGAATCGTGGTTCCCTTCAAAGCAATCGTTTGCTTAAGTCCTAATCCTCAGTACTCAGAATGTGACGTTATTTGGAGACAGGGTCTTTACAGAGCTAAACACGTTAAAGTGAGATCATTAGGGGGGATCCTAATTCAATAAGACTGATATCCCTACAAAAAGACAAATGTTAGATCTAGTAACAGACACGCATAAAAGGAATGCAATTGAAGAAACATATGGAAAAGACAGCCATCTACAAGCCAAGGCAAAAGGCCTGGAATAGATCATTCTCTCATTTTACTGTCTCACAGCTCTAGAGGAAATCTGCCTGGGGATTTCAGACTTCTATCCTCTAGAGCTGTGAGACAATACATTTCTGTTATTTAAGCCACCCAGTTTGTAGTACTTTGTTACAGCAGTCCCAGCAAGTGAATACAGTGACATAGTAAAATGTTGTGTGTTACAACATAAATATTCCATTCATAAAAAATGAAAATTATATTTCCCAGTTCAGCTGCAATCTGGCTAGTGCATATGTAAATGAGAAATTATCATATATTAAATATTACCCCTTACAATGTCAATCATGCTTAGGAGAATTATAGTTGCAATGGCATTTGTTCCTCTGAAATTTCTAATTTTTTCACATTGATAGGGATTTTTAACATGAAATGATCTTTTTCCTTTTTTAAAATAAGCTAATTTCTGTCTATATAGATAGCAAAACTACAACAAAGAAAAAGGTATAAAACATCATTTTTATCATATGAATAACATTACTTTTGTTTCAGTAATGAAAATTCAGAACAGATACACAAAGGCATAAACAAGCATATTTACAAGTATATTGATGTTTAACACTGTTAGTGCCTATAACCATTATAATCATTAATGCAATAAGAATATTCAATACAACATGTGAAACATTTTTAAACATTTAATACCCACTTGTATTTTGTTTAGATGCCTTGTACTACATTTTCATAACTAGAATCACATTCTAGGTGCTGGTGAACACACACATGCACACACACACACACACACTTCTTTCATTATATAAACAGTATATTTACGTATGTCTGTTTTTTTAACTTCCTTCATCCTATCTCAACTCATCTTTTAAAAATAATTTGGGGCCGAGCGTGGTGACTCACGCCTGTAATCCCAGCACTTTGGGAGGCCGAGGCAGGTGGATCACCTGAGGTCAATAGATGGAGACCATCCTGGCCAACATGGTGAAACCCCATCTCTACTAAAAATACAGAAATTAGCTGGGCATGGTGGTACACGCCTGCAGTCCCAGGTACTCAGGAGGCTGAGGTAGGAGAATTGCTTGAACCCGGGAGGTGGAGGTTGCAGTGAGCCGAGATAGCGCCCATGGACTCCAGCATGGTAACAGAGTGAGACTCCGTCTCAAATAAGAAGAAGAAGTTATTTTTTAATAATAATAATAATATTATTATTCTTTGGGCATTTCACATCAGGTTTGCATAAATTAAAACATACAATTCAAGCCAGGCAATGTGGTTGATGTCTATAATCCTGGCATTTTGGGAGGCCTGGGTGGGCAGATCACTTAAGCCCAAGAATTTGAGACCAGCCTGGGCAATGTGGTGAAATCCCATCTCTACTAAAAATACGAAAAATTAGCCAGGCGTGGTGGTGCATGCCTGTAGTCCCAGCTACTCAGGAGGCTAAGGTGGGAGGATCAATTGAACCTCTGCCCTTGATTGCACCACCGTACTCCAGCCTGGGTGATGGAATGAGACATTGTCTCCAAAAAAAAAAAAAAAAAAACCCATATACATATATATGTGTATATATATATACACACACACACACACACACACACACACACACACACACTGCATTTTTAGTTAGTTTAAAAAGTTTTAATTCTCAAAAACTTATGTATCAAAAATCTAGAATGGAGAGTATTATTTACAATAACACATCTCCACTGAAAGAAAAGTAATTTCCCCAAGATCATACCAAATTCAAAAGCCAAATCTGGAACAGCCTGTTGCTATGGCCTAAATGTTTGCACCTCCATCACCAAATTTATATGTTAAAATCCTAGTCCCCATCCAAATTTGGATTAAAACTTTGAACTTAAAAAAAAAAAAAAAACCAAAAAAAAAAACCCAACCCTAATCCCCAACATGCAGGTATTCAGAGGTGGAGACTTTGCGAGGTAATTAGGTCATAAAGAAGGAGCCCTCACGAATGAGATTAGTGCTCTTAGAGGAAGAGACACAAGACAGCTTCCTTTTTCTCTCTCTCTTCCCAGCCCCGCCACCCCTGTCAACAGACACCAGAGCTGCCAGCACCTTGATCTTAGACTTCCCAGTCTCCAGAACTGTGAGAAATAAATTTTTATTTAAGCCACCTAGTCTACAGTAATTAATTATAGCAGCAGGATAAGACGCTTGTTCAAATGTGAGGAAAAGAGATAATGATATCCTAGATTACAACCCTTCCTTTCATAATTGGTAGAAAATTAACCGGTATGGTTTCTCAAGAATGTAAACTCAAAAAGAACAGTTTCCATCCTACTCTACACCTCTCACATACTCTATACTTGACATTTAATTACAAGATCCATAGTTAGTACCTAGAAGTTCAGTGGACTGAATTTATATTTCTGTGTCAAAATGCCAAAGAAAGCAATTTACATCAAGTGCCTCCACCTTATAGCCCGTATAGCTTAAAGGAAACCGTGTGGTCTGTTTAGTTTTGTCAGGTTGCCATAATAAAATGCTACAAACAGGGCAACTTACAAACAATATAAACTTCTTTTTCACAGTTCTGGAGGCTGGGAAGTTCTAGAGTTTTGGTGCCTGGTGAATGCCTGTTTCCTGGTTTATAGATGGGGCCTTCTCACTGTGTCCTCACATGATGGAAGGGCTAGCTAGCTCTCTGGGGTATCTTTTACAAGGGCACTAATCCTTTCATGAAGGTTCCACCCTCATGACCTAATCACGGCTCAAAGGCCCTACCTCCTAATACCATCACTTTGCGGATCAGGATTTTAACATCTGAATTTGGGGAGGACATAAACATTCACACCACAGCATAGTTTCTATAGACATAGTCACATTTATAATAATTAACACATTATAATTTAATGAGATTCTACTATATTTTAAAATAAAATTTCAAGAAATGTATAAATATAAAACTACTAAATTGATTCACGATACACTAAGATTATGAAAAAAATCAGCAATATGAATTTAGTTATCCAAAAAGGCATATAAAACACTAAACCAAGATATGTTTATTTAAAGTGGCTCCTCAGCATGTGCCCATATTTATGCAAATATATAAACTTAAGATAAATACCAAACATTTCAAGCATCAATTACTAAGTGATTTTTAACATCATTTTATCTAGTTATCTAAATGTATTTCCTAGTGCCTTCTACCAGAAGAAAATTCTAAATCTTTTAAATTTAATTTTATTTTTTACTGAAAGACATTTTATAAACAATTTTGACTTTTAAGGAACAGTTGAGATGAAGACATTTCCTTTCCAATGTTGGATAACACTATGATCTATTCCACTTTCCTTGTTAAAGATACTACTGAAACATTACTGAAAATAAAATTTGTATAAATGAGATTCAAATGTTGTTCAGCAAAAAAGAATCTCCAGTGCTTTGTCACTATGACTGCAGCTGTTTTTTGATGTTATTGTTGTTTGTTTTTGAGATGGAGTCTTGCTCTGTTGTCCAGGCTGGAGTGCAGTGGCACGATATCGGCTCACTGCAACCTCCGCCTCCCTGGTTCAAGTGATTCCCCTACCTCAGCCTCCCGAGTAGCTGGGATTACAGGCACCTGCCACCACGCCCAGCTAATTTTTTGTATTTTTAGTAGAGACGGGGTTTCACCATGTTTTTTAAATGAGTGGGTCCCCCAGTCCTCTCAAATCTACCAGCAATCAGATCCACTAGAAATCTGACACCACTTGCACCAACTGCTTTATCAGTTTTCCAACAGCTAATAGTCGAGTACATTTACAATCTATAAACAAATCATATATATATCAAGATACTGTCTTTGAATTATATCGAAACAAAATAGACAGGAAGGAATAATATTCTAGAGATACAGTATTTTGGAAGGGAAATAAACACTACTTTAAATCCTGTGATTGTCTTATTATGGAATGACTACTTTGGATATTGCACATATCACCAAATCACAGTCCTAACAAGGCACACTTGACTGGGTGGGAGGAATGTTCATCTTTGCTTTTTTCCGAAAGAATCCTGCTTTAAGAAGACCTTCGTTTCACCCTAGTATGCCACCCCTCAGTGCAGCTGAGTTAGCCTGAACTTTTTAAATCAAATCTTCCAATACCCTTTACCATGAAAACTTTTTCATTATGTCTTTTGGGCTCGTGTGATTTAGCTGTCACATTTCTAGCCTTTTTTTTTTTTTTAAATACAGAGTCTTGTTCTGTTGCCCAGGCTGGAGTGCAGTGGCACGATCTTGGCTCATTGCAATCTCCACCTCCCAGGTTCAAGCAATTCTTGTGCCTCAGCCTCCCAAGTAGTTGGGATTACAGGCACATGCTACAATGCCTGGCTAATTTTTGTATTTTTAGTAGACACAGGGTTTTGCCATGTTGGCCAGGCTGGTCTCGAACTCCTGACCTCAGGTGATCCACCCGTCTTGGCCTCCCAAAGTGCTGGGATTACAGGCTTGAGCCACTGCACCTGGCCCTCTGGGCCATCTTTGGCTTTTGAGCCCTTAAATCAAAAAGTCTGATGAACTGATACTCAGACATTCAGTTACCAGTTCTTATTTTCGGTAGTCAAACGTCTTTTCATTGTCAAGTTAGTCCTCAATGAAATAATTTATGTTGGGTGCTATTGATACTTATTGCTTTTTAGGGCTTATTTAACCAGTGGTTTTGCTGCATTCCATTTTGTTTTGATTTTTTTAATTATTTGGTGAACTTTAAGGCAGGAAATAGGTGAGCCCAAGGATCAGTGAGAACCTTCAGTCTGATTCTTTGTGTCACCCTTTAGTCTACCAAGTCAGGAAATGGGAAAATGATAGAAGGTTAGCTACATACAACTCCCTATGCTTCCTCACACCGCAGATATACTATGCAATATTACTTTTTAAATAACTTAAATTTATTCTAATATGCTATATTTTAGGTATTTATTTATGAGCTAACAACTTTCATTCCCAGTTTCCAACTAAAATGTTTATGTCTCCTGATGCATTTTTATAAACCTTGCCTTAAACCTTAAACACACACACACACATACACAGTCTCTCTCTCTCTCTCTCTCTCTCTGTCTGTCTGGATGTAAACTTGACACTAAAAAGAAAATCTCTGGGGTCTTGACATATGTCACTGCAAGTGACCTTAAATGTATAAATCTGTATGAAATAAAAGGAGACATGAAGAAGTAGTACCTTTCCCATGTCTTTACATTATGGAGATGTGCACTCAAAAAACCAAAGTAGCTGTTTATATCCAAAAGGACAGGAAATTACATTTAAAATCATTATATTGTTTAAGCATAAGGATGCTGAACAATACATCTCTCTAACACAGAGGATGAAAAAATATTTTCATAAAATGCCTTTTGCTTTTTGTTTTTAATTCCATCTTTACTAACCAGGAAAATGATATTTTAACATGGAAATGGTCTCTGGCTTCATTAAAAGGTGTTCCCCCCTCTCCCCGCTATGCACTCATTAGATGCTATATTCCTCTATAATCTCATAGCCACTACTGCATTTGCCTCCCAATGTGGCTTATGATGGAGACCAACAACCAACATCTGGTTTCTCCAGTTCTCTTCCTCATCCCACGTGCTGATTCAAGCTCCAAGATTCCTGCTCACTTCAAAGAGATATTTGCTCCAAGACCAGCAACACGGGAAAAATCAAGGCAAGAAAAGTCTTCCGATGGAAGACAAGCCCTTGAAAGTGTCCTCAACTCATATTTATTGCAAACAGTTGATTTAAAAAG